>NC_142192.1:33795079-34000079 GCF_026936395.1 Plectropomus leopardus | reverse complement strand
TATGATATTTGATTTATAGCGTTTTTATGTGAATAAATTGGTGTTTGTGAGTGAGGCTGAGAGGTCGCAGAGACGCAGGCGGACGAGGTCGTCCTGCGTCTTCTTCTGTGGTTCCCCTGAATAAACAGCGTGTGTGATGTCGGCGTCAGCCTCGACTGTCGGCTCTGACGTCTGCGTCTGGAAATGTGTCCTGAGCTGTTGTCTCTGTGCAGAGACGAGCGCGGCGTCTCCGAGGTGAGTCAGAGCGTCCAAAGTGAGGGACGGTTAGATATTCATGAGAGGAGGGGGGGCACATCGAGTCATTTTTCAGCATGAAATACCTTCAAAGGCATTTTTTCTTTGTTCAAAACGCATTTAAGGTTTTTTTTGTTTGTTTTTATTAATAGCTTCTTTTTTGAGAAATTTTGGGGCATTTTGTTTTCTTTGAAAAAAACGATTTTTATTATTTTTCATTTTTGGAGTTAATATTTTTTTTGTCTTTAAAATTTCTTGGCAATTTTTTATGTTAAAGAATTTTTTCTTTCTTTAAAAAATGTCAGTTCCTCTTTTTTCCTTTTTTTGGGAAGAAAAAAGAAGAATTACACAATATACGAATACAATATAACGGAATACAATTTTTTTCTTTAAAAACTTTTGGCAGGTTTCTTTCTTTAAAGTTTTTGTGTGACCGTTTTTTTAACACAGGATCTCAGCCGCTGTCATTAATAAACTACCGTACCTAAACTCCAGAATCTGATCTGTCCGTTGGTCAGCGGACGCTGCGGCTGCTGTCTGACATTTAGCCGTTAATGAGAGCTGAGATGAAAGCGGCGGCGGACAGAACGAGTTCACACGCGGCGCCGCAGGTCACCTCCCGATGCAAATCAGACCCAGAAAAGGGCACAAACGCTTTTCCTCCTTCGTCATCATTAAAACGGCGTCCTGATCCGAGGTCAGACCGCAGCGTACCGCTCAATGTTTAAACGAAACACTGACAGCGAATCCTCTGACCTCTGACCTCTGACAGGAAGCAGCGCCGGTTTAATCAGCGGGTGGAGAGGCGAGCTGTCGGCGGCTCCTCTGAGGTCACAGCGAGCAGCAGCTCTCTGTCAGCGCGGCGCAGACCGGAAACGCTCAGATCACTCCCATCACAAATAACAAATACAGGAGCGCCAGTTTTTTATTTTAATTCAAAACGTTGAAGCAATCAACGCACGCGTGAGCTCGGCGCCGCAGCATTTCAAACTGAAACAACCACAAAGAGACACGAAACAGCCACAAAGAGACACGAAACAGCCACGAAGAGACACGAAACAACCACAAAGAGACACGAAACAACCACGAAGAGACACGAAACAACCACGAAGAGACACGAAACAACCACAAAGAGACACGAAACAGCCCAAAATAAAATTAATAAACCACAAACAAAAACACGAAAATGCAAAGCAGCCACAAAGAGACAAAAAACTTCCACAGAGATACGAAAAGAGCTCAAAGAAACCCCAAACTACTAAAACGAGCTTGAAGAGACTCAAACTGGTCACAAAGAGATGCAAAAAAACACAAAGTGACACAGAGCACCTACAGAAAAAAATGACCTCAATAAGACACAGATGCAAAATTCCAGTGCAGAGAGGCCACAAAGAGACGCAGCGCAAACAAAGATACAAACCCACCTCAGAGAGACACAAACTGGACACAAAGAGACATGAAATAGACACAAAGGAATGCTAAAGAACTTTAAAAAGATGCAAAATTACCAAAAGGATACGAAAATGCCACAAAGACACACAAAACCACCAAATAACAGATGCAAAATTAACACGAAGAGATGCAAAACAACTACAAACAGATGCAAAATTAGCACGAAACAAAATGACCTCGATGAGACACAAAGATGCAAAATGACCATCCGAATACAAAACAGCCACAAAGAGACACAACGAGAGTGAAAGTGTGTCCCTGACGAGCTGAAATGAATCAATAATGGCGTCCTCTGACGGTCATTAAGAGGAAAACTCTGACGGACGGTTCGTCTCCTGCGAGCCGAGTCTGACCTTCAGCCGTGAGTCACAGTCTGACCTTTGACCTCCGTGCATCAGGCGTCCACGTTTTCATGTAAACTGTTAAATATTAAAACGCAGACGCATCATCCATCACGGTGAACGCGCCGGCTCGCTCTTATCTGATGTGAGTCCATGAATAAAGCGTGACAGCAGGAGGAGCGCAGCGTATAAATACAGCAGCACAGCGGAGGACACACAGTCCACCTAGGAGACGAGACGACTGGCAGAGCGAGAGGACACGGAGAAAAGGACCACAGACGAAGAGGAGGAAGACAATATTTCCTGCAATATTTCTGCGGCGTTTAATCGTGAGTTCACATCCGTCCAACCGAACTCTTCATGATTTTATCAAGAAATGACAGAAATGTTAAGAACATAGAATTATCTGTGTTTTCTTTTTTTTAGGTTTTTAAAAGTATTTTTGGCGATGGAGAGCGTACGCGCCGCGGTCTACCTGTCCGTCTGTCTGTCCGTTCTGACAGCACTCTGTCAGGGTCAGAGGTCAGCCGACAACCAGCTGCCGTCTGCGCCGGACGAGCCCGTCCTCGCACTCACAACCAAAGAGCTGGTGAGTCATCTGTCTGCACACAGGATCTCTGCGCCTCACGCTTTTATTCTGAAATGAAGTTAGAGGTTTCTAACTTCTAATTAGTGTTAATAAATAATAATAATAATAATAATAATAATATAGATAATAATAATATTATAGATAATGATAATAATGATGAAGTTAAAGACTTCTAATTAATTAGAGTTTGTCCTCTTTTAATTCAGTTTTATTAAGTTTAGTGAAATCATGTTTTAAAAGTTAATAATAATAAATGTATTGTTATTATAATTATATTATTATGGCAATAAATGATGGTCAAATGGTTGTAGATTAACATATTAGAATATAAAATGTCATTGATGATGAAATCAAATTAGCATAATCATGTTATAAAAATGTCTTTTCATTATTATTATTTTATTATTAAAGAATTATTGTGGAGCTGCTGAGGCAGTAAATTCAAACTACTGAAAATTAAAATGTGATGAAATTATAAATAAAAAAATAATAAATAAATGATGGTAAATTTTTAATTGTCAAATTGAAATATTTAAAGAAATGCTCGAAATGGATGAAATCAAATGGAAATGATTTTGAATTTAAAAATGTTAATTTTTGGTCTCTAATTAAAAACGTTGATGTTAGTCATTAAGTAATTAATATAAAATAAAACTAATGAAGATAAAATTAGAGACTAAAGATGATGAGTGAAGAGATTTAGTCAAATGATAAACTCATAACGAGGTGATTAAATGAGGAGATTAAACATAAACTCATCATTTTCGTGTTTGTGTTCGTGCTTCAACATTTAAAAAAGATCTTCACATTATCTGAATGAATTAAGCCGATAAAAAGAAGGAGTGTTAAAAATCATCCGCGCCACATCGTCAGATTAACATAATGTTTTGGTAAAACCGTGTCATTAAAAACGACAACGTCAGAAGTGTTTAACCCTTTGAAATCTGGATCCATTTCAGTTTTCTTGTGCTGCATTCAGGCGTTTTTTCACGGGCTGTTTAACCCTTTCAAACCTGAACAATTTATACTTAACATGGCATGAAATGAGTAAAAGGTGACACGAAAATTACATAAAAATTGTTTTTAAAAGTGAGGGAGAGATTTTTAAAAATTATCCAAATGTCCATAAAACTGTATTTTTAATTATAATAATTGTATATTCAAAAATTATGTTACAGAAAATCTAAAATACATCTATATATTAGGTTTATTTTCCAAACTTTTTAGGGCTTTTTTGTTTATGTTTTTTTCTGCAATAAAACTATGAGCAGAGGAAGAAACTGGAGCAGAAAATAAAGGGTTAAAATCAAAGATGTGTGTGTCTGTAATCAAAGTCACGTCACTGCAGGCTTTTATGCTGAAAGGTAACATGTAAATATAGTTACATTACGTTCAACACATCGGGGGTCAAACTGCGGCCCGTGGACCAAATCTGGCCGTCCATCAGCTGATAGAAATTTCTGTTTCTATCAAACATAAATTTAATATATTTGAAATAATTCATAATATCCGTGTGTGTGTGCATGTGTGCGTGTGTGTGTGTGTGTGCATGTGTGCGTGTGTGTGTGCAGGCTGAAGCTCTGCAGGGTCTCCTGGATGAAGCTGACAGCAGCGTCGCTCTCTCAGTGGAGAAGAAAGCCAGCGTGATCCCGCGGGTGAGACAGCTGTCAATCAACCAAACGCCGTCATGTGACTCATCATCTGTCTCTTTATTTATTTATTTATTTATTTCCTCTGTGTGTGTGTGTGTGTGTGTGTGTGTGTGTGTGTGTGTGTGTGTGTGTGTTTTCTGCTCTGACAGGTTTATCACAGCTTCCTTCACATGTTGCTCAGATTCTGATCTCAATTTAATGTCAGCGAGAATCAAACTCTGCTGATCTGTGCCTGCAGAGTAGAATTATTATTATTAACATTATTATTATCACTATTAAAATTATTGTTATTAACATTGTTATTATCATTATTAAAATTATTATCATTAACATTGTTATTAACATGATCAGGATTATTATCATCATCATCATTGTTATTATTTCTGTCACTATTGTTATTATTAGTAGAAGGAACAATGTTTATGTTTTTGAGTAAAATGTTTTTATATTATCTGACAAAGTTTTGGTTTATTTTTTTTTTTAAATACACAACTGATAGAAATGTTTTAACTCTGTCTCTCTGTCCGTCTGTCTCTGTCCGTCTGTCTCTGTCCGTCTGTCTCTGTCTCAGTGTGATGTGGGCGAGCGCTGTGCGATGAAACACGGACCTCGAATCGGTCGACTGTGCGACTGTCTGAGAGGAACAGCCTGTAACACCTTCTTCCTGCGCTGCTACTGAACACACACACACACACACACACAGGTCCTCTGTACTTGTGAGGACATGTGTCCTGACTTTGACCTTCAGCCTGAAATTGAATCTTTAAACTCTGAAGACGTGAGGACCAGAGTGAATGTCCTCACAACAACAGAAGAACAAACACACACACACACACACACCTGTCTCACCTGTCTCACCTGTCTCACGTGGACGTGTCTCTGCATGTTTCTGTCTTTGTTTTGAGGTTTCGGTGTCTGTCCCTCAGATTCATTTATTTTTGTTAAATAAAGTTTCTTCATAAAGCTGCTCGGCTCCGATGACATCATCGTTCACACCTGAACACGCGTGTTTTCAGAGTCATACAGCAGGGCCGTCCCTACCGTCTGAGGACACCCGGGGTGTCTCATCGCTGAGTCTGTCCTCCAATACGAGACACGACCAAACGAACAAAAACACCTTTAACTTCTAAATCTCCGAAGAAAACAAATAAAGTTTTTGACTCACGTCTTTCTGTCCGTCCACCTTCAGTCCATCAGGCCAGATCAGCAGGACGTCCTTCACACCACTGTCCCACCTGCTGGAATCAGGAGACGAGAGGACAAACAAACTCAGTCAGGAAGGATATAATAATAATAATGGTCATAAAAAAAGATTATAGAAATAAAATGAAATAAATGAACTAAAATTATTATTATTGTTGTAATAATAATAATAATAATAATAATAATAATGACTTACAAAGTGCTCAGACAAACAAAGTAAAAACAGTGACGGGACACAAAGCAGACAAAACTACAGTCGAGTTCAGGTCAAATCTAAACGAGAGGACAAATAAGATGCACCATAAAAAATGTCAATATATCAACAATTAATATAAATAAAATGTGTAAAAATAAAATAAAATAAGTCCGGGCAGCAGCTCAGTCATGTACAGAGGACCTCTGCTGCTTTTCAGCGTTAAACTGTCCTGCCGTCCAATAAAGGCATCAAAGCCAAAAAAATACATCTTAAAATAAATACATAAATGCAAAAAACACAATTAACAAATACAACAACAGCAATTAAAAAAATAATAACAGGATGAAACAGGTTTCAGGAGGTGATTTCAAAGAAGTAATTCTGACTCAGATCAACATCTCTGATCCGTCGCTCGGGGACGAAGTTAAAATTTAAAATTTAAAAACAGAGTGACGAGGAAACATCTGCAAAACCAGGAAACACCTGGAAACACCTGGAAACACCTGGAAAAACCTGGAAACACCAGAATACGCCAGGATACACCTGGAAACACCTGGAAACGGCTGTGTGGCTGCAGGCAACCATCAAACTAAACCAGAGTGAGCTCATCAGACCCCCACAGCACGCGGACATGTAGTCACTGTGTCTGCGAGCAGCCGAACACACACACACACACACACGCACACACACACACACACACGTATATATATATGTATATATATATATTTATAGTAGTCGTGCGGCTCGTCTTGCCAAGAAGGGTTAATTAGCACGAGGGTGAGATTTTAATTTGACCCTGAGTTAGTTTATAGTTCTACTTCCTGTCTTTTCTGTGGATCGTTTTTTTTTGCGTGTGTTTGTTTGTCGCTCGGTGAACAAAACGTGTATTTTACTGTCTTCATCAGTCTGAGCCGCCGTCCAATCAGAGACGAGCGACGCCTGATCCACAGGACCTTTAATTTGAAAGGACAGACAGGACTCTATCTGTGAGGATCACAGAGAAGGATGACATTTAACTAACGAGATAACACATGCTCATTACACACACACACACACACACAGATCAACACACACACACACACACACACACACACAGATCAACACACACACACACACACACACACACACACTGCAGATCTGCAGACAATAATAGGTGGATGATTATTATTAATATTACCATTACTGTTATTATTTTATTATTAGTATTAACATTATTATTGTTGTTGTTGTTATTATTATTATAATCTTTATTATTATTATTATTAGTAGTAGTATTATCACTATTATAATAATAATAACTATTATTATAACCATTATCTTAAAAATAATAATAATGTAAATCATAAAACGAAGAGGTGTGATGAAACCTGATCACACAATTAAAGAAATGGAGGATTTTATTTTGACATCCGTCGCCGGAAGTGATGGTGCGTGTTTTCCGGAGCGGAGCACCGGGAGCATTCAGCGGAGAGAAGCCGTTAGCTGAATCAAACACCGGCAGAAAACCGACGCGTTATTCGGTTGGTCGGAGATGGACCGACACCGGAAACAACTGGAGCTGGTTTTAAAACCGGAAACGAAGCCGCGAGGAGAAGGTTTGTTTCCTTCCTGCTGCTCTGCTGATGATGCTAAGCTAACGCTAGCCTGTTAGCCGCAGCTAGCTCCTGAAGCTAACGGGTTTATTTCCTGTTTGTGAGCTTTTGTTTGTTGTTATTTTGTTTTTTGGTCACGTGAAGGAGAAACAAAGATCAGCGTAGTGTCAAAGAGGGCGCGCGCGCGCACACACACACACACACACACACACACACACATATACTGTATCTATCTGTAGATGTATAAATAGATATATACTGAAGATATTTGCACTGCAGCTTAAACTTTTGCACGTCTTTAAAATTCCTCCATCGCACCTTTTTGTACATTTTATGTTCTGTATATTATATTTGTTTTTTTATTTTCTTATTGCTTCTATATTTTTAATTTATATCCCATTTTTTTAACGTTATTATAGAAAAGAATCGAGCAGAAATACTTTATTGAACCCGTGAGGGAAATTATTTATTATTATATTTATTCTTCCTCTTTGGTAATTGTTTTGCACCAAAACACCAAGCCAGGTTCTGATTCTGATATTTTAAAAACAGGAAAAATTTCAGAAAATGTAATAATAATATTTACATGTTTAAAATATTGTCACGAAAATATTTGCACTCTTTTGCATATTAGCACTTTTTTGAAGTCATTCCTATTTTTTCATATTTCTTGCTAATTTTGAGTAATTTCTTAAGTTGCTCTATTAAAACAAAAGTAGAGGGCGCTCAGACGCCACCACAACATCTGGGATGTGCTGGAGTAGGAGTACAAAGAGGCAGAAAATGAAAATACTCAGAGTACAAGTCCCTTGGATTTATTATTTCTGTACAGTACTTGAGTAAATGTACTTAGTTTTACACGGTTAAAATTCTGAATATATGAAATACTAATTATTAGTAGTTAATCACAAACATAACGAAGCCTGTAATAACTGTGAAAGAGCACCCCCCTCACCTCAAAGACATTACAATATTTTCATCCTGATGGCTTTTTTCTGTAATAAATACAGTGGCATCTTCACAAAAACTGACACTTAAAGGGTTAATCTTGTAAAATTGTAAAAATAATACTAATAATAATCTGTCACATGTTTATGGTGCTTTATTAACTGACACATTTTTGCGTGTGAGGGGGAAGAGCGGAAGTATTTTTCTAAAAACTGACGTGGCGCCCCAAAAAAACCCATCAAAATCCCCGATGCTGCTAATCAATGACATATTCCAGCCTGCGAAAATTTTAAAAATATTCCGTCCAGACCAGGTTTAATTAAAAAAAAATAATAAATTGTGGTGTGTTTTGTTTTTCATCAGATAATATCAGTGGTATCATCACAACAACTGGCTTTTAAAGGGTTAATTTTCTGAAAATGAACAAACATTTGGTAGTTATGATCAGGACTGTAGTTCTTTGTTTAAATATTTAATTAAAAAAATAAAATAATAATATTCTGTCATATTTTTAGAGCACTTTACTGATGGACACGCATTTTTGCATGTCGGGGGGAATAGTGTAAGTGTTTTAAAGAGTTAACAGCTGTCTGTCTATGTTTCAGTTTTACCTTCAGATGTTCGAAAAGTGATCATTGGTGAAGAGGAGGAGCAGGAGAAGTGGAGTTCCAGTGAGGAGCAGGAGGAGCAGGAGGACCCAGAGCCCCCACACATTAAAGAGGAGCAGGAGGAGCTGTGGAGCAGTCAGGAGGGAGAGCAGCTTCAAGGTCTGGAGGAGGCTGATATCACCAAGTTCCCATTCACTCCTGTCCCTGTGAAGAGTGAAGATGATGAAGAGAAACCTCAGTCCTCACAGCTTCATCAAAGACTAACTGAACAGATGGAAACAGAAGCTGATGGAGAGGACTGTGGAGGACCAGAACCAGACAGGGACTCACATCCAGACGGATACTTACGGCCACTCAGTGAGGACGAGTCTCTGGACTCGTGTGAGACTGAATTCAGCGACGGGAACTGGGACGAGAGCGGAGAGGCTCGGTCGGGTTTAAACTCCCTGCAGGGCATCGAGGTCACTGTCGGTAATATTAACTGCAGTTCTGTCGAACGCTCGTTCAGCTGCTCTGAGTGCGGTCAAAGATTCGGCCGCAAGCCACATCTCAACGCACACATGAGAATCCACACAGGAGAGAAACCGTTCAGTTGCTCTTTCTGTGGTAAAAGGTTTTCCCAGAAGGGAAACTCCATCAGTCACATGAGGCTTCACACAGGAGAGAAACCCTTCAGCTGCTCTGTCTGTAAAAAGAGTTTTAGATACAGTGGAGACGTTAGCAGACACATGAGGATCCACACAGGAAAGAAAACATTCAAAGGCAACGTTAGTGACATGATCAAAAGTAACATTCACACAAGACCAGAACGAACAGGGAACTTAGACCCCCAAAGTCAATTAGAACCAGATAGTAACGATAAACATTCAGTACCGGAGGCTGAAGTCAGTGACCGTCAGTCGGGGTTCAACTCTGAACTTGACTCTCTGAACGCTGAGAGATGTAACTCTGAAAAAGAGTCGTTCAGCTGCTCCGAGTGCGGGAGGACGTTTTGCCGTAGGGACCATCTGATGAGCCACATGAGAACTCACACAGGAGAGAAACCATTCAGCTGCTCCGTTTGTCAGAAACGTTTCAGCTGCAGCGGAAACATTTTGGCACACATGAGAATTCACACAGGAGAGAAACCGTTCAAATGTTCATTCTGTAACAAAAGTTTCAGCCAGAAAGGAACTCTGCAGCTGCACACCAGAATTCACACGGGAGAGAAACCATTCAGTTGCCCATTTTGCGATAAAAGATTTGCGCATAAAAGACGTATGACACTGCACATGTCGGTCCACACAGAGGAGAAACGCTTCAGCTGCAGCGCATGTGACAAAAGATTCACTTGGTATACGCAGCTTAAAACTCACAAGTGTGTCGGCGAGTCCTCGCAGCTTCGTCAAAGCCAAACCGAGAAAAAGGCACCCGTTAAGAAGTCGTTCAGCTGCACTGAGTGTGGCAAAACATTTAGTCTGAAAGGTAATCTGAAAACACACATGAGAATTCACACAGGAGAGAAACCGTTTTGCTGCTCCATTTGTGGTAAACGTTTTAAACAGAACGTGCATCTTACAGAACATATGACAATTCACACAGGAGAAAAACTCTATAAATGCAGCATTTGTGGCAAAGGATTCAACAAGAAGTCACTTGTCAAAAATCATGTGTGTGTTTAATTTATTTTTTGGGATATTGATCAACATTCTGAAGTCAGAGTTTTGTTTGTCAGAAACATTTCAGCTGCAGCTGGAACAATTTGACACACATGAAAAGTCACACAGGAGAGAACCAGTTTGTGACAAAAGTTTCAGTTAGAAAGGAACTTTGCAACATCCGAGCATTCATACAGGAGAGAAACCATTTCGTTGCTCTGATTGTGGAAAAAGTTTTAAACAAAATGTGCATTCAGCTGCTATCCATACTATTTGATACCATTTTATGTTACGCCTTTTCGTCGAAAAAAATAAAATAAAAACTCAAAAAGTTCTATTTTGATGCTTTGTTTATGCCCTCTGGCTCCGTATTTACCCTGAAAGACCTTTTTTTTTAACTAATTCTGAATAGTGATGTTAAAATATTTGCAGTTGTTTGTTATTAGTACTGATGGCATGTTGAATAATTCTTTACGCACTGTGAAGGGACTTATGGCTTTTATTTTGGTGTAGTTGTAATTTTTTTTAATTAAAATTTGAATAGAAAAGAAAATGCCAAAGATTTTACTACGTAGGAATTTTTTTTTTTGAATGAAAACATACTTTCTAAACTTGGTTTAACGATAACAGCATAATACTGCAAATACACCCTTTCAAACAGCAACAGACTTTTAATTCTTTCAAATATTCAGACATTGTAATATCAAAAATATATACAACAAAAATGTCAAACAACTCATAACATCTGTAATATAAACAAAAAAAGTATAGATTAAATTACCGTCTTTATTGGTATCACAAAATTATTTGGTTTCAGTCTAAAAACCAAATTTTGCTAACGAAAACAAAGTGATGCCTCCTGTGACTAATAAATACTAAAAATTGGTTGTAAAATAAACACAAAACCATTTGAAGTCGAAGGCTCCTCCCCTGAGCCAAAATAAAAGCACGAGTCCTCCCCAGTGCTCAAAAATGATTTGACATCTGACTTATTTTGTTTTAGTTCCCTCATTTATTTGATTTTTCCTTTCAAGCAGGTAATGAGAAAACAAGCATCTTTTTTCAATATTTGATTTTCACAGAAAAACAAATAAACGAAATTCTCACTCTTTTTGTTGTTATTTTGTTTTCCAGGCGGAACTAAATAACTGAATAAAGAGACGATACACAAACCAAACTACACTAACAACAGTAATCAAAGACAATAAAAATAAATTCACCTATCAGTCAACAAAAAAAACAATCAAATACTATTAAATATCTTATTCAAAAATCAACATAAAACAACCAAAAACCCAAAAATATAGTAACCAACCAACACGCCACAGCACCAAACAGCCCGCAACTCATAACTGATGATGATTCCTTCACTTTTAACAAAAATACGGACGATTTTAAAACTCGGCTGACGTCAGCGGGTCTTTTGAAAGTTTAAGGCCGTTAAAACACGCACGCGACATCACGTGATCACATGTGAAAGGACACGGTACCTTCGTGTTTCCGCTCAGTCAGCTGATCAAATATCCGAGAAAAGAGCCTGAAACCGCAGAGCGCAGCGTCGCGTTTTCCCTCAAAAACATTCAAACTTTTCCGTTTCAACATCCCGTTTCCGCTTCAATATCCCGTTTCCGCTTCCTCTTCTTCTTCTGTTGGGTTTAACGCAAGCCTTAAACCAGGAAGTGCGCCATGCATTAATGCAAAATGTATATAGTGGCCGGAAGTGGAATTACACTTACGTTTTATAAACTAATGAGCTCAAAGTGTCGGCTGATGATTTATCATGTTTCATTTCACGTTTGACTTTTGGCTGTAACTACAGCTCTCTTATTTAACTCTTTCAATAAATGTAAATAAACACTTTCTTTGTTTATCTCTGAAAATTATTTACAGTTTAATCTTTATTTACTCCAAGATATATTTTTTTTTGTTCTGGCTTTTCAGACACAGAATTTATATATATATATATATATATATATATATATATATATATACATTTTAATTTTTTTAGAGTTTTTTTTTATTAAAAGTTCCATCATTGTACAAAATAAAACTTATTTTTGGACACACGAAACATCAACATGACGTTTCTGTGTGTTAAAATCTCTGCAGACGGTTTCAACATAAACGTTTTAATCAATCTCCAACAACACGGATCTCCAACAGAGGCAGACAGCGCAGATCTCTGAAGGAATCTTCGAAGGCAGTGCGGATCTCAATCACTGAATTAAATATTATCATTACAAATGATGTTACAACAGAGAACAATTATTAGGACTACCACACAAAAAAAGTGTATATAGTGTGAAATAAATAAGGAAATGGATGGGGTCTCAATGAGTTTTGAGTTATTTACATATCAAGTATACCACCATATATAATTTGACATAGCCTACAATTTACAACAACAAAAAATGTCTACTTTGGTTTTTAGTTCTTGTCAACTACCCAACTGCAGAATCTGATAACAAAGTGGCATCGTCCTGAATGACAGTGACTGACCCACAGCAGCCTGAGACAAACAGCAGCATGGATCTCTAACAGCGCGGATCTCCGACACAGCGGCTGGCAGCGCGGATCTCTTTATCCTCAGTAATATAATAATAATGTGAGTTATTATTCAATTTATATGGAGTTTTCAGTGATTTAAACTTAAACACTCAACCGGAAATATGCAGCAACACAAACGTTTAACCACCTTTCCAACTCGATGGTGAAGTTTGGCTGCGGTTAAAATATCTCATCGACAGGTGAAAGTTTTTCTTAGCGAGGAGGTCGTTGGGAGTATCCGCCTTTTCCTCCATTTTCCACTCGAAGTGAGCACCGAGGAGAAGCCCGGGGAGGAGAGCAGGAGGAGCGGGGAGACGGGAGCAGACAGGCGGCTGGAAGGTGGAGGCTGAGCCGGAGGAGGCGGGAAAAACACGGCGAAGGAGCGACGACAGTCCCATTCACTTCACCTGCACACACACACCTGCACGCACACTGTGTACACCCACTCCTGCACACACACACTCCTGAGCGTACAGACGGTGTGTGTGTGTGTGTGTGTGTGTGCGTGTGTGTGTGTGTGTGTGTGTGTGCTCACTCACATTTCCTCACTCACACACACACTTCACTGACCCCTTTAATGTGACAACAGAGACACCCGGTGGTTATTTGCAAGAACTGCAACTTCCCTCATTTGATTACCTATATTAAGAAAAATAATAATAATTAGGAGTTTTATGGAATCTCTGATACCTATTTTTTAATCACAACGTAAATGAATAACAAATACATTATGAATTGATGAATCCAGAAAAAAAAACCAACTGTGTGTTCATTGTAGTGTTTCAATCACAATACTGGACTTTGTTATTCTGACACAATACTTTGAAAAATATTGATATACTGTATAATTCTTGTTACCACAGAAAAATTGACATCAAGGCAATGAATTTTATGTTTTTTTTAATTAGAAGATAAATATTACAAAGCGATAACATAAGAATAACAACAACAAATTCATCAATCAGCCTGTGATATCACCTTTAAAACACGTCACCATGTCATATTGCTGTGAAGAAATGTAACACCAACTAAGGCCTTTTTTTTAATGAATGAATTTCTTCTTTTAAATCTTCGTTGGTCCCCGGGAAGAGTGGACGCCTGAGGCCCTGCTTTTTAGCCCGAGACACAACACAAAAGCACCGCCGTCGGTGATGTCATCCTGTTTGCTGATAGGTCGTTGACGGTCAACAATGAGAAAATCGGCCGATAAATCGGTGCGTCTCAAATGAAGATAATATTCTCGTTGCAGTGCTTGCGTGAAAACCACTCAGAAGTCGTCACACATTCAAAATGCAAAAAAGTGCAAGAAGAAACATTTCTTCATTCTAGCAAGTCATGACTTATTAAAAATATATATATTTTTTTTTTCAAATTTGCATCCGCAAACGTGTTTCCCATGGCGATGAAGTGCTGAACTGAAATGAAATAAATTGGGAAGTGAGACCAAGAGGAGGCGGAGCTGCAGCGGTGCGAGGTGATGTCAACTAAACATCGGAGAGAAGGAAGTCATATTGATAACGTCAAAAGTTTGTATTGAAATTGATTAAAATATTCAGAATAAGTAATGTAATTTAAATTATTTTTTTTTCATCAGCGATTCATTCTTATTTTAGGCTTATGGCGAGAACATTCTGCAAAGTCCAGATGACGTTGTTTTCAGCGGCTGAGTTGAGCCTCCGGCGGGACGCCAAGCCTCTCCGGCTGATGAAACTGTGACTGACGAGCGAACCACTGCTGCTGTCTGAGCTGATAAAGCCACGAGAATCCTTGGCCAAACACTGTGCTGCTGAGCCTTTTCTCTCCTGTGTGGATTCTCATGTGTGCTTTCAGATTTCCACGTTCACGGAAAGGTTTGCCGCACACCGAGCAGCTGAATGGTTTCTCTCCTGTGTGGATTCTCATGTGTGTGTGTAGAGATCCACTCTGTGTGAAAGACTTATCACAGAGTGAGCAGCTGAAAGGTTTCTCTCCTGTGTGAGTGATCATGTGTCGCTTCAGATGTGCTTTTTGCAAAAATCTTTGATCGCAAAATGAGCAGCTGAACGGTTTCTCTCCTGTGTGAGTGATCATGTGTCGCTTCAGATTTCCCTTGAAGCCGAATCTTTTCCCACACACAGAGCAGCTGAACGGTTTCTCACTGACAGAGACGCCAACATTGTTCAGAAAATCTAAACCTAGCTGAGGGTCTCTGGTCTCCTTCCAATCCTCTCTGTCCTCAGGACACCCTGACGTCCTGAAATCGAAACAGCTCAAAGCTTTGTTGACAGAACCACGCCCTAAAAGACCGTCCAAGTTTTCACTGTTTTTAAACGAGTTTAAACCAAACAGACGTTCTCCTGTTTCCCTCCAAACATCACTGTCAAAACTGTCCTCAGTCTCAGGTACGCAAGAGTCCCCAGTCTTCACCTCACTGAGTGGCCGCAAGTATCCGTCTGGATGTGAGTTCCTGTCTGGTTCTGGTCCTCCACAGTCCTCTCCATCAGCTTCTGTTTCCATCTGTTCAGTTAGTCTTTGATGAAGCTGTGAGGACTGAGGTTTCTCTTCATCATCTTCACTCTTCACAGGGACAGGAGTGAATGGGAACTTGGTGATATCAGCCTCCTCCAGACCTTGAAGCTGCTCTCCCTCCTGACTGCTCCACAGCTCCTCCTGCTCCTCTTTAATGTGTGGGGGCTCTGGGTCCTCCTGGTCCTCTTTAATGTGTGGGGGCTCTGGGTCCTCCTGATCCTCTTTAATGTGTGGGGGCTCTGGGTCCTCCTGGTCCTCTTTAATGTGTGGGGGCTCTGGGTCCTCCTGATCCTCTTTAATGTGTGGGGGCTCTGGGTCCTCCTGGTCCACAGTGGAGGGAGGGAGGACGTCTGCAGGAAACACATACAGAGACGTTACAGAGAAATGTTGTTGATCATTTAACCCTTTAGTGTTTGTCTCATTTTAGTCTCTTTTCTTCTTCCTGTTGTGATAACTGTGTGTGTGTTGATGCATGTGTCCTAAATGTAGTCCAGATTGTGTATTTGAGTGTAATCAGTGAATTTGCAGCTCAGCTCCTACAATAAGTCTAAAATACACTGTGGAAACTAAATAGTTACATTCAGACTGTTCAGGTCAAAAAATGCTCCATTGAAACCCATTCAAACTGACATTTTTGATCATTTTTAATGTACTTAGGATATAGTATATTGTAAATATTTTTCCCCATCTAAAAACATAGTGGCACCATGACAAAAAAATGGCATTTCAAGGGTCAAAATTCTGGATTTCATGAATATTTGTGATCAGGACTAAAGTTGGTTAAAAAAATAAACTCCATGAAAGCAGAAAGTCACATTAATGTATAAAATGTCTTAAAGCTTTATTTTGAAAAGTGCATTAGTGGGCAGAGCAATACGAGTGTGTGTAACATTAAAGCGGCCTGTAAAGAGTTAATCACAGCTCATTAACCCCTTGTTAAACTCTTACAGATCAGTGAGATAACTCAGTGAAGTTCACCTGTTAGGGCCGGCTCAGGTTTGCCTTGAACCGGCCCCTAAATCTGTTACAGATCACCGAGCATCAAACGGCCTCACAGCGTTCACTCGGCCGAGTCTGTTAAACGGCCAAAAATCACAGAAAGTCTTAAATCCGAGAAATGTCTTCCTATCCGATAAGTCAAGTCAATTTTATTTATAAAGCCTATTTTCACAAAACAGAGGGCTTTACAGCAGGCACCCTCCCTCTGCCCTCCCCTCCCATCACCGAAGAAAAGCTCCCGAAAAAGAACCCAGAACGAAGGAAAAAAAGGACGAAACCTCAGGAAGAGCAGCAGAGGATGATGAGGGATCCCTCTTCAGGGCGGACAGACGAGCGAAAGATGTCGTAATAACAAATGAAATACAATCATGGCAAAAAAGGAAAGAGAAAGAGAGAGGGGGAGAGAGGGAGAGAGAGGGGGGAGAGAGGGGGAGAGGTCCCCTCTCGAGAGGTCACGAAATCCTAGAAACATGTATGACAACCCTGATGTCACAGGTTCCACTAACAGCCCCGCTGTGATCAATAGAGAACAGTCCCTCAGGTAAACAGCCCCGCTGTGATAAATAGAGAACAGTCCCTCAGGTAAACAGCCCCGCTGTGATAAATAGAGAACAGTCCCTCAGGTAAACAGACCTGCTCTGTGTAACCGGAGCTGAGGGTTGAAAACAGCGTCCAGTAGTTTCCGTTGTCGCTCGTTCTCCTCTTTTGATCGAGAAAGTTCCTCCTCGTACTCTGCTATCGTTCTTTCAAACAGCCCAAATATCTCTTCAGCAGCCGCAGTTAGTCGCTGCTTCACCAACGCTCTCAGCATTTGGACTTTACACATTTTCACACAAACTTTTTCTCCCAAACATCAAACAGTCCGTTTGCAGCTAGCATGCTAAGCTAACGTCGGCAGCTCTGCGGTCCAGCTGGAGATGACGTCAGCGGGAGGAGGACAGGAGAATCACACAGGAGAGAGAAAATAACACTTAAACACAAAAACAACAAAATAACGGGACTCCTCTCAGCGACGAGACGCCATCTTGTTCCAGGTTACCCGGACAAAAACTTCCGGTCCATGTGAACTTCTGGGCTTCAAACTAAAAGCCCATTGTCTCTGCGAACAGTAATAGAGGTTCTCTTTCAGATTCTACATAGTTATTCTTTAAATAACAACAATGTAAAACTAGTATAATAATAATAATAACAATAATTATAATAATTAAAGCTGCAAGCAGCGATGAACAGGCCGTCGCGCCTCCACACAGGTCGGGGTTACTGGTGTGATCATGGATCTATTATAGTCCGGGTGGGACTGACGTGGCCGTTTATTTCTGTGAAGTCGGATCGTCCACACAGAGAGTTTGGACCCTGGAGTGAGATATTTTATCTGCTGCACTACTGTTCGAGGCCACTAGGTGGCGCTGGAGAGCACACACATCCCAGTCATCTGGTTGACATCATTTTTAGACCAAACCATGTAAATTTTCAGTAAATCAAAGGATTACTGTGTTACAAGGCTCACTTCCGGTTGCCAGTAGGAGGCGCTGACACCCTGATCACACGTCAAACAAACTGTAAAATATACACAGTATATAAACTGTATATAAAGTATACACAGTATATAAACTATGCATATGGTATTAACAGTACATACAGTATACACAGCATCGAAACTGTATTTAAAGTATGCACAGTACATCAACTGTATATTAAGTATACAGATCATATAAACAGTATACAGTATTTACACTCTAGTATTCCAGCACGAGTTTTATTTTGACAGCGGTCTGGAGGAGCCGGATGTTTGTTCTCCGGGTCAGCGGGGGGCGGGAGCTGCTGCGGCCGCCTGTCGGGGCTCGAGGAGCGGCTGCAGGGACGCGACGGCTCGGTCCTCCGATCCAGTGAAAATGTTTATGTGTATGTATGTGTATAAAAAAACAATAAATTTTTCTAAAGATGTAAACTCTTGAAAGGCATGTTATCTTTAAAACAGGAGGAAGAAGTTATACAAAATATGGTAATTTAAAATTGTATGCCTTGCCAAAGACAAAAAAAATACCCCCCTTTTTTTGCACAAACTCCTCCCTTCTCACAAATAGTTCCCTTATTTGGAAGCTGTGTTAAGAATATTTTGACCATGAATCTTCAAGTTTAATAAATGTCATTCTTAGAATTGTGTATTATAATTCTTTTATTTCCCTGCAGTCAGTAACCCTTGTGGGCTTTTATTGTGAAGGCGAGCAGCTGTTGTGCCCCGGAAGCAGCATTGTCTCCTGCGTGTAACTTGACGCAGTTTGACGAAGATGGCGTCGGGCAGAGCCGTCTGTTAGCAGAGAGTCTTTGTTGTGTTGATAAAGTGTGAAAATGTGTAAAGTCCAAATGCTGAGAGCGTTGGTGAAGCAGCGACTAACTGCGGCTGCTGAAGAGATATTTGGGCTGTTTGAAAGAACGATAGCAGAGTACGAGGAGGAACTTTCTCGATCAAAAGACGCGAATTGCCCGGATGTTCAGCATTGTCAGCCTTCACAATAAGAGTCCAAAACGTGTCATTTAAACAAAGGCGCTCACCCGCGTTTCCTCGAGCCTCCCTGAGCGACTCTGGGAAAAGAACTGACGCGTTTGCCCAAAATATTGTGTTCAACGAAAAAAAAGGGCTTCTTTTTTTTTTTTTTTTTAAAGAAAACAACATGTTTTCATCCACACTAACATGTTTTATTCACACTTAAATCACAAAAGGTACGTAGACTGAGCCATGAAGTTTTCATTTGACGCATCAGGACTTAAAAGACCCAATGAGGACGCAGCTGTGGCTGTCTGCATGTACATTTCCTAAAGTGTCTGTTTCCACCTGTTCAGATCGAAACCAAATCTGAAGTTTTCAAAGTAAAACAGCATCAGCGACGTTTTCAAAGGTCTCTGTTTTAAGGGTTATGAAATGCAGGGTAGTGTGGATTCTCAGAGTGAATGTAGCAATAGTTTTGAGTTTTATAACAAAAATGGGTCAGTGTGGATGAAGCTTCGGGGAAGTTTGGGACTCAGGGCGAACCAGATGATCAGCAGAGCATCTTTGTAGAAAAGGACACGTATATCAAAGAATGAAGGTTCACATGAATGACAGCGTGTCTGTTTCACCTTTAGATGTCCACAAAGCTATCAAGAGTAAAAAGGAGGTTCTCCCCTCCAGTGGGGACCAGGAGGACCCAGAGCCCCCACACATTAAAGAGGACCAGAAGGACCTAGAGCCCCCACACATTAAAGAGGAGCAGGAGGAGCTGTGGAGCAGTCAGGAGGGAGAGCAGCTTCAAGGTCTGGAGGAGGCTGATATCACCAAGTTCCCATTCACTCCTGTCCCTGTGAAGAGTGAAGATGATGAAGAGAAACCTCAGTCCTCACAGCTTCATCAAAGACTAACTGAACAGATGGAAACAGAAGCTGATGGAGAGGACTGTGGAGGACCAGAACCAGACAGGAACTCACATCCAGATACACATTTACAACCAGAGACTGAGGACAAGACTGGAGACTCTTCTGAACCTGAGACTGAGGACAGTGATGATTGGAGGGAGACCAGAGAACCTCAGTCAGGTTTAAACTCTCTGGAAAATGATCAAGTCAGTGAGAAACCATTCAGCTGCTCTGAGTGTGGGAAAAGATTTGGTCGCAAGATGCATCTACAGAGACACGCGAGAACTCACACAGGAGAGAAACCATTTAGCTGCTCCGTTTGCGATAAAAGCTTTTTGTGCAGAGGAGATCTGAAGAGACACACGATAACTCACACAGGAGAGAAACCATTCAGCTGCTCAGTTTGCGGTAAAAGATTCATACAGAAGGTTCATCTGAGACAGCACATGACACGTCACACGGGAGAAACTTTTCACCTGCAGTGTTTGTGACCAAGGATTTGCCTGGCTTTATCAGCTCAGAAACCATCAGTGTGTCAGTCGTCAGTCCTCACAGCTTCACCAGAGTCCGACTGAGGATATAAAGAAAGACGTTGATGGAGAGGACTGTGGAGGACCAGAACCAGACAGGAACTCAAATCCAGATACACATTTACAACCAGAGACTGAGGACAAGACTGGAGACTCTTCTGAACCTGAGACTGAGGACAGTGATGATTGGAGGGAGACCAAAGAACCTCAGTCAGGTTTAAAGTCTCTGAATAATGATCAAGTCAAGGAGAAACCATTCAGCTGCTCCGAGTGTGGAAAACAATTTGGTCGCAAGATGCATCTACAGAGACATGCGAGAACTCACACAGGAGAGAAACCTTTCAGCTGCTCAGTCTGTATGAAATCTTTTACACAGAGTGAAGGTTTACAGATACACATGACAATCCACACAGGAGAGAAACAATTCAGCTGCTGTAACTGTGGCAAAAGATTTGGTAAAAGTGGATATCTGAAGAGACACATGAGATCTCACACAGGAGAGAAACCTTTCAGCTGCTCAATGTGTGAAATTTCTTTTGGACAGAGCGGATGTTTAAAGAGACATTTGCAAAGGCATAAAGGGGAGAAACCATTCAGCTGCTCCGTTTGTGATAAAAGCTTTTTGCGCAGAGGAGATCTGAAGAGACACACGATAACTCACACAGGAGAGAAACCATTCAGCTGCTCAGTTTGTGGTAAAAGATTCATACAGAAGGTTCATCTGAGACAGCACATGACACGTCACACAGGGGAGAAACTTTTCACCTGCAGTGTTTGTGACCAAGGATTTGCCTGGCTTTATCAGCTCAGAAACCATCAGTGTGTCAGTCGTCAGTCCTCACAGCTTCACCAGAGTCCGACTGAGGATATAAAGAAAGACGTTGATGGGGAGGACTGTGGAGGACCAGAACCAGCCAGGAACTCAAATCCAGATACACATTTACAACCAGACACTGAGGACAAGACTGGAGATTTTTCTGTACCTGAGACTGAAGTCCCTGTAAGTGATGTTGGATTAAATAATGGCAAGAAAGTCTTCATCTGCTCCGAGTGTGGTAAAACATTTGGCCATAAGACACATCTGCGGGAACACGTGAGGTCTCACACAGGAGAGAAACCTTTCAGCTGCTCAGTCTGTAAGAATTTTTTTTCTTGGAGGACACAGTTACAGAGACACATGAGTATCCATACAGGGGAGAAACTGCTGCAGTGTCTGGATGGGACACGATCCTGACAAACAGTTTTCCTGGCTGTCACTGTGGTAAAGAATTTGGTTACAAGGAGTGCTGAGACGCATAAGATTTCACACAGGAGAGAAAGAAATATACTGTATAAATAACCACCTCCTGTACACCTTGACCTCCGGCACATACAGACTGTGTAAATCAGCGCTCACACAGTCATTAAATCCATCTCACTATGAGAGTGTGTGTGTGTGGTCAAACAGAGACAGAAGCCAAGGGGGACAATGTGTCTCACTGCACGAGACCGCGTCAGCGCACAAACAGCCTGTAAAAAGCATCCGACATTCCTGGAAGCATTTTCAGACTGAGAGCAGCACTGATAGACCTGTCAGTAATCAGGGGCGGATTTCGTGATTTGGGGGCCTGGTGCCCAGCTGCCCTGCTCTGATGTGGTCCGGTCTGTAACTGGGAGTGATGGTGGCTGCTGGCAGCTGCAGGAGCTGATCTCAGTGTCACTGGTGCAGACGAGTGCAGCTGATGCAGAAGCTCTGACAGCTGTTCTGATGCAGTCACACACTGATAAAGATGTGATCCACATGAATTCGTGTGAATATGTTTTGTGAAATTACTGCAGCCTTCAGTGTAAAAGATACGTTTGCACTTTAACCCCAAAAGGGAAATTCAGTTCCTCATATTAACAGAAGGGAAGTTCAGTTTGCCTTTAATTTTTACTGCTAAAATCAAAAGCAAAGCTTTTTTTGAGTAATTTCTTTGTCATTTGTAGTTTGTTATAAAGAAGGGGGGGGGGGAAATCGATTAAAATTGTAAATCGGGTTGGGTGTGAAAAAATCAGAGATTTTATTTTTAGGCCATATCGCCCAGCCGTAGGCTAACGCCACCACAACAGACTTCAATAAATCAATTAACTAAGTTCATCTATTAAAGTTTAATCTTTTATTGCCCTCCAGTGTCGGGGACAAAATTCAGTACATTTACACAATGTGTATGCTTATATATATGTGTGTGTGTGTGTGTGTGTGTGTACATATATAAAACACACACAAAGATGCAAAGAAACTGGAGGGGCCCTCTGCTGACCTGTGCCTAGGGGCCCCCTGTCTCCTTCTCTGTCCCTGCTCATAATGCACTCCGTTATGATGCAGCGGGCTGGCTTTTATTTTGAAAAGGTGAACCGGAAGTAGTCTCGTGCGGGTTTAACAGCAGCAGCAGCAGAAGAGACAGCAGTATCTGTCCCCTGAACTCTGTCCTGAGTGTCCAACATGTCCCGGCTGCGGAGTCTGAAAGCCTTCATCAGACAGCGGCTGTCCGCGGCTCTGGAGGACATCTGTGGACACTTGGAGAGGACAATCACCGAGTACGAGGAGGACATGGACCGCCGCCACCGGACACTGCTGGGGACGGTCCTGACCCGGGACTCAGGAGCAGGTCTGTCTCTGTCCTCCGTCTCTGTCCTCAGTCTCTGTCCACCATAAGCTAACGTCGGCTCAGCCAATCACAGGCTGTCAGCAGCGGCTAACGAGACAACCGGCCTGTGACGTCGTTACTAAACCTATGACTGATTGATCATCGATGACGTCACACAGTTGTGATCACGTACAGTGTGATATGTGCGGGTTAATCTCAAACCTACGACGATGCATAAAGATGTGTGATTTAAGCTACTATATTATTACACAATATATAAATAAAAATATAAGAAGTAAGGGACTGTTCATTATTTACAGACAGTGTAAAAAGGTGGAGACACGTCAGCTAATTCTTTAAGTTCTGGTGATGGATTTCTGTCTTTTATTTTGGCTTTAGGAGACGAGAAAACAACTTTCAACGAGTTGGTATTTATTTTACAGCAGATTTTAAAATTAAAGACATGTTTCTTTGATTTTTGGCGATTTGATTTGTTTGTGATTTGTTTCTTCAAAAAATGAGTAATTTTCATTTGAGGTGTTTGGATTTTTTTTCTTTTAAAATTTTCTTTCATTTCTGTTGATTTTTTTGGCAATTCCCTTTCTTAAAAAATATTTGGTGATTTTTTTTTACTTTTGAGATTTTGGCTTTTTTTCTTTCAAACATTTCAGTGATTTCAAGAACTTTTGGCGATTTGTTTTTCATTGAACTGTTTTGTCTTAAAAAAAGATTTTGGGGCTTTTTTTTCTTTAATTTTTTATTTTTTTAAAATAATTGTGAGGGGGTTTTTTTTGACTAATATTATAATTTATTGTCCAAATAAACACATGAAAGTAGCAGAGGGCTGTTTTTTTTTTTTACAGAATTAAATACATCTAGTTATGTGTAAAAATGCTCCTCAATGCAGGAAATAAAGTGCAACATTACGGCCATCTTAAACGTTTTGCGGTCTGCTGAATATTTTTGATAAATTAACCTTTTTTAAATGCAAATTAGAGTCGAGGGCGGAGGTTTCACTTCCACACTGAGGAGGGGGACACAAATAAAACCTGGGGTTTGGGGTCCTCCCGAGGAAATTTTAAGAGTCAAGCGTTCGTTATAAACATCCGGGCCATCTGGTCTTTTTTTTTTTTTAGTTTTCCGTTTATGTCCTGCAGACATTCTGCTCTTAGTCGGCAATTTTTTCTTGATTGCTATGACGACGACGGCACATGTAGATGGGGCAGCCAGTAGCTCCTTTTTTCCGACTCCACGGCCCCTTCTGCTGAAACACGACTTTTCTACAACAGAGAAGCTCTGATCAACATCGGAAAAAGTTGTGTGGAGTTTGGACTGAATGTAGCAGACCGCGACAGGATCCCCACCAACGGCACAGACCGAGCGGCCAGTCAGACCAGAGGGGAGAAACCACATCGAAAGACGAAGAGAGGGAGGAGAGCCGGCATCAGGGCGAGGCTGACCCAACTGACCGAGAGCTGCTCCTCTACCAGACCTTCTGCTGACTGATGTTCGGTCACAAGAGAATAAAGTGATGAGATGAGATTGAAGCTCATTCAGCAACCAATCAGAGACACATCTTCACAGAGACATGGTTAACCCCGAACATCCCGGATCAAGCTGTTGCACTGGATGGACTGACCTTTTCAGAGCCAACAGGAGACAAGACTTTGATGTAAATTTAAAAAGTGCTCATCCTTCCAACTCATCCTTCAATTCCAAAGATACTGCAAGATCGAAGACAAATCAAATTTTGTTCTAGCCCTTCAATTAGAGGACGACCCCTCTACCTCTGAGCCGCAGATTCTTTCATTTTGGTGTTTCACCAGCTGAAACCTTTCAGAATAAAAGCTCTAGGAATCTCTTCTTCTCTGTTTCTGACAATACAAACTACATCTGATTGTTGGTTTGATTTATTGACAGTCAATAATGAGTCTTTACTTCATTATGTCCTGCAGACGTCCAGCAGCTGTTGGTGGTTAAAGAAGAGGTTCCCCCCTCCACTGTGGACCAGGAGGACCCAGAGCCCCCACAAGCTGAAGAGGACCAGGAGGACCCAGAGCCCCCACACATTAAAGAGGACCAGGAGGACCCAGAGACCCCACACATTAAAGAGGACCAGGAGGACCCAGAGCCCCCACACATTAAAGAGGACCAGGAGGACCCAGAGCCCCCACACATTAAAGAGGAGCAGGAGGAGCTGTGGAGCAGTCAGGAGGGAGAGCAGCTTCAAGGTCTGGAGGAGGCTGATATCACCAAGTTCCCATTCACTCCTGTCCCTGTGAAGAGTGAAGATGATGAAGAGAAACCTCAGTCCTCACAGCTTCATCAAAGACTAACTGAACAGATGGAAACAGAAGCTGATGGAGAGGACTGTGGAGGACCAGAACCAGACAGGAACTCACATCCAGATACACATTTACATACCGGAGACTCCTCTGAAGCTGAAGTCAGTGATGAGGACCGGAAGGAGACCAGAGAGCTTCAGTCCGGTTCAGACTGTCCTCCTCCTGAAAGATGTGACAAAAACAAGACGTGTTTTATTTGCTGTGAATGTGGTCGAAAGTTTGGTCGGAAGGACAGTCTGCGGAGACACATGAGGTTCCACACAGGAGAGAAACCGTACAGCTGCTCCGTTTGCGGCAAACCATTCTCCCAGAGGCCAAACCTGATCCGTCACATGAGGTGTCACTCAGGAGAAAAACCTTTTGGCTGCTCGTTCTGCGATGCTAGCTTCGCCGTGCGGAGCGCTCTGGTCAATCACATGAGGATCCACACAGGAGAGAAACCGTTCAGCTGCCCGTACTGCGAGAAAAGCTTCACACAGAAGGGCGGTCTGAAGAAACACATGACGGTCCACACAGGAGAGAAACCGTACAGCTGTCCCGCCTGTGATAAGAGTTTTTCTCAGAAGGCGAACCTGACGTACCACTTCTCAGTGCACACGGGACAGAAACAGTTCGGCTGTAGCGTTTGTGACAAAAGGTTCACGTGGCAGTCGCAGGTCAAAAGTCACAAGTGTGTCGGTGAAAGCAGCACCTGAAGACGCTCAGCAGGGCCGGATCTAGGATCTGAGGACACTGGGACCTCTGCAGGGGGATCTGAGGGGATCCTCCTTTTTGATGAAAAAACTCTATTTTGATGCTTTTTGATTCACTCTGGCTCCTGAAAAAAACTCTGTTCTTCTCCATTTTTACTGTGAATATTGCATTTAAAATCCGAGTCTGTAATCTGGCTGAGAAGAAACTTTACCGCTAATTTCATTCAACATTAAACATTTACTGACTCCAGTTGGAAAAACAATCTGTATTTCTGTTAAAGTGAAGTAATCAATCTGGTAAACAAAACAGAAATTATCGTTGGATTTTCTCATTTTTACCAGACTTTGAACACATCAGAAATTCGACCACTTTTTTTTCATCTGTCTGGAATTTAACCATAAAGTTTGTGACAAAACAGCAAAAATAAAGAAAGTAAAACCTCCTTCACTTCTTCAGTGAAAGACTGTCTTCATTCTGCAGCCGCTCATCCATCACGTCATTCTTTACATTTTTTTCCGTTGAATAAATTCATGATGTTGATTTTTTACACGTCGGTGAAGTTCTAACATGAACGTTGATCAAAACGGTGAAATTTACAGATAATAAATTGACTGAGGAAAAAGTTTGGACTCTTTTTCTTTTTCTGCACTTACGACAATGGTGACGTTTATATGCAGAGAATATTTTGGTTTTTGTCCTCGTTGAGGATTTGATCCTGAAACCACCGACAGACGCGACTGTAAACGAGCAGGTCGAGTCACAAACTGAGACTCTGATGTTCTGAATGGAAAAAGGTCGAAATGTTGCTCCTAAAAGATGAATAATATCAGAATTCCAACAAATCATAATCCGAAAAAATCAAAATATTTAAAGAGAATCTTTTTACACGAGCAGCATCATATTCACAATCATCTATTTATTTATTTATTTACACAAACACTTGATGTTTCTGGAGACGTTTTATTTGATCCAGACCGGCTGTGTTTCTGTGAACTGCTCCTTTAAATCACCTCCGCCTCTTCTTCTTCTGCTTTTTATCAGCTCACTGTCAAATCACTTTTATTGTGAAAATGGAGAAAGTCATAAATATTGTCTTAATTTTTTTAATTTGGTCACAAGAATCATTTGTGTGCTGCTGCGATCAGTTTGTTAAGATCTGAGTCAACATGGAGGCTTATTATCAAATTTTGTTTTGCTTTTTTAAACGTTTTATCGTCTTACCTTGTTTTTTTAAAAAATATTTCACTTTTTTGTTTGGTTTTAAAATATGTTTTGTTGTGATTATTGTTGGTTTAGGGTTTTTTGTTTTTCTATTTTAAACCATTTTTAAAATCGTCTTAATATTTTACTGTCATACTGTTTGTTTTTGAAATATTTTACTTTTTTTGTTTCTTTTTTGCTTTTTTAAAATATTTTATTGTCTTGTGTTTTTTAAAAAAATATTTATTGACATGTTTTTTTTTCTTTTTTGCATTTTAAAATATTTTTTATCTTGTTAGTTTTTTTTAACATTTTATTTTCATACTGTTTAATACTGTATTCTTAAATATTTTATTGTACTGTATGTTTTTTTTAATATATTTTTATTTTTATTGTGTTACTGTGTTACTTTTCTTCATCTTTATGTTAGTTGTTTGACCTTTAAACTGTGTTTTTGCAGTTCTGCTCTGTGAATGTTTGCATCAGATATAAATATATGAAAAGAAGCTGAGTGTTGAATTAATCCTCACAAACAAACATTTCCTCTCAAATCTCAAATGTCGACTTTCATTTCAGTCACCTTTGGATGTCAGCAGGTCATAAAAGATGTTTCTGCTCTGGACGGGATTTAAAAGTCTCTGAATTTTAGAGCTTTAAATGTGATAAAGAGCGTCTTTGTTGACTTTAACATTTCC
Source organism: Plectropomus leopardus (assembly GCF_026936395.1). Taxonomy (NCBI): domain Eukaryota; kingdom Metazoa; phylum Chordata; class Actinopteri; order Perciformes; family Serranidae; genus Plectropomus; species Plectropomus leopardus. The sequence continues at coordinate 33,972,111 of NC_142192.1, read as the reverse complement.
ACTTTGATTCTTTCACAGTCACGAAACTCAAATGTTTTTCTCTCTTTGTCCAAAAGAAAAGTCCCATGTCACAGAGCAGAGACACACGTCCTTCTCTCATGAAGACAAACTACAAATCATGCACTGAGTCACAGGTCAGAGCCTGCAGAGACTCGCACTCACCAGAGAAGACCTGAGGACCTGGAACCAGCCTGCAGATGACCTCTGACCTCTGACGGCAAACAGATTTATTTTCATTTCATGAGTCTAAAAACATACAAAGCTGCAGAGCTTCGTCTCTGAAGACCAGCAAACATTTCTGTGTCCTTTGTTCTCCAGGCCACGCCCCCTAACACCTGTGATCCTGCACTGCCGGATCACCTGACACAGGTCACATGACCACTGAGAGCCAGCCAGGGCCACCAGGGCAATTTCCTTTAAAAAATTCTCAATTTCTATTTCAAATTTGGGTGACTTTTTTTGTTAAATGTTGGCACTTTTTTCTTTAAAACATTTCTGGTGATTTTTTTTTTATATTTTAAAAAACTAACACTTTCCTTTTGTCTTTAAAACATTTGGTGATTTTTTTATTTTTACTTTTTTCTTCTAAAAAGTTTTGGTAGTTTTTAAATAAAACAATCATTTTTCCAAAAAAAATCACCAAAATTACACCACATACCACAGCTAGAAACTGTAAAAACAGTTGACTGAAAGCAGAAATTATCTTTGGATGCAGCATGGAAGGAACTTTTGCTTTGTAAAACATCAGGGAGCTATTTCAATTAATTAATTTTTTATTAAAATTTTCACTTGATTTCATAAAAAATATATATATATATATTCATAAACATCTGCTAAAGGCATTTTAACAAAGTTTTGTGTTGGAGTTTGTTATAATCATATCGGTCTCAAATATCGGTTATCGGTCTCATTGATACTAATAATTGGTATTAGTATCAGACCTGGACTTATTCTGTTTGTTAGGGCTGTCACAAATATCAGTTTTTGGACATTAAAGCTTCAGGGAGAAATAGTCACGATTAATCGAAACTTTGTATAAATGGCTGAAGTGAATAACATTGATCACCTTGTTAAAGTGCAACATTCAGCTCGGGAACTTTTGGTCTTGACAAAATCCAAAATCCCAATCTGATGCAGCATCTGTGGGATATGCTGGTAACTAATCTTCAACCATACTGACTCTAAGGATCTGCTACCAACGCCTCAGCGCCAGCCACCCCAGGACATCCCCAGAGGTCCTGTGTCCATGTGTCAACAGGTCAGAGACAAGTCTGATTCAAGGAGGCCCCTCTGTGAGATCAGGTTACCTCTGGAGTACTCGTACATTCCACAAACTCTCAATCAGACTGGAATCTGGAGAATTTGGAGGCCAGATCAAGTATTTTTTAGACGAAGTGACGAAGCGGTTACCTGCTGAGGCCTGGACACAGGACCTCTGGGGGGTGTCCTGTGGTGTCTGGCACTGGGGCGTTGGCAGCAGATACTTGAGTCCTGTGGGTTGTGAGATGTGGTACCAGCACTTCCCACAGATGCTTTTGATCTAGGAGATTTGGAGGCCAGGCCAAAGCCTTCAGCTCTTTGTCAAGTTCCTCAGGTCGTTCCTGAACAGTTTTCGGAGTGTTTCTTGGTGCTTTGTCCTGCAGGGGGTATCACTGCTATCAGTGAGCGCTGATGCCATGATGGGAGTTCTTGGTCGGCAACCGCGTTTGAGTTGGTGGAACCTTTGGTGTAGACTGTTGATAACAATCTAAACTTTTAGGAATTTGTGTTAGCTCTACAAAATGTGATTATAATTATAATTTTAGAATTACAAAATATAACATTTTATCAACATGATGCTGAGGAATCAGTCAGTCTCTTCTGTGGATGAAAACCAGAACCCAAAAATACATTAAATCTCTTACATACTTATATACAAGCCTCAAAAAGCGGGAGTTGGCTACTATTTGAAGAGTAGACGGACAGCGTCCCAGTGGTCCACCAGGCTCTTATCAAAGTTTTCTCACAGGTAGACTGCCTGTCCAGGTCCAGGGATTCCTCCAGCCACGAATCCCAAGAGAGGCAGGCTGTTTTACACTTTACACTTCCAGTTTAGAAGAGTTTGTCTCTTAGCAGATAATCAGCCATCAGTGATCGACCGTGAATCCACTGTTGTCCGCTTTCAGGTCCAGCAGCTCTGGGACAAACTGGGAATTAACTTTAAAAAAAACTTTGATATTAGGAAGGAAACGTCTAACTAGAGTGTTTTAACAGCTGCACAGTCCTGCAGCAGTTGGAGTGGTGAACCTCAGCTGCCACGATTGTGCATCATAAATCTTAGTATTTGTCGTCCATCTTGAATCATCTGACGGGGTCATATATGCTCCACCTAAAATCTAACACTGTGTAAGTCTAAATCTCATACATTTAGAACAACTCAAAGCAGACCTCCAAATCATGTTCCACAGAGGAGCAGGCAAGGACATACTACGGTCAGGCTCCAGGGTCTGTTGGACAGACAAGTATAAACATTAAGTTATAGCTATTCGAGACCACACCTCTTATCAAGGTTGCTTTCTTTAAAAGTTGATCCCACTCCGAACATGAGTATTATTAGTACTTTATTGTAAATGTGTATCTGGATGTGAGTTCCTGGCTGGTTCTGGTCCTCCACAGTCCTCTCCATCAGCTTCTGTTTTCACCTGTTTAGCTGAGCTGCTATCTGGAGGCTCTGCCTCTCTGTTCTCCTCAGTCTGATGAAGCTGTGAAGACTGACGACCGACACACTGATGGTCTCTGAAAAGTTTATAGAAAGTGAATCTTTCGTCACAAATCCTGCACCTGAAGCGGTTATCCTCTGTGTGGATTATCTTGTGCATCTGTAAACTTCCGCTCTGTGTAAAAGATTTCTTACACACTGAGCAGCTGTATGGTTTCTCTCCTGTATGAATTCTCATGTGACTCTTCAGATTTCCACGTACATTAAAAGCTTTACCACACACTGAGCAACTGAACGGTTTCTCTCCTGAATGAATTGTCATGTGTCTGTTCAGATATGCCTTGCATAAAAATCTTTTATCACACACTGAGCAGCTGAAAAGTTCCTCTCCAGTGTGAGTTTTCATGTGTAGCTTCAGTTTTCCACTTTCACTGAAACCTTTACCACATACTGAGCAAGTGAACGGCTTTTCTCCTGTATGAGTTCTCATGTGTTGCTTAAGTTTTCCATTTTCACTAAAAGCTTTACTACAAACTAAGCAATTAAATTGTTTTTCTCCTGTATGAACTCTCACATGTCTCTTCAAATGTGACTTTTGCAAAAATCTTTGATCACAAAATGAGCAGCTGAATGGTTTCTCTCCTGTGTGAATTCTCATATGACTCTTCAGATTAGCATGTCCATTAAAAGCTTTACTACACACTGTGCAACTGAATGGTTTTTCTCCTGTATGAACTGTTGTGTGTCTTATCAGATAAGCCTTGCACAAAAATGTTCTATCACAGAACGAGCAGCTGAAAGGTTTCTCTCCTGTATGATTTTTCATGTGTTGCGTCAGTTTTCCGTTTTTACTGTAGGCTTTACCACACACTGAGCAAATAAAGGGTTTCTCTCCTGAATGAATTGTCATGTGTCTCTTTAGATATGCCTTGCACAAAAATCTTTGATCACAAACTGAGCAGCTAAATGGTTTCTCTCCTGTATGAGTTTTCATGTGTTGTTTCAGTGATCCATTTTTACGGTAGGCTTTACTGCACACTGGGCAAATGAATGGTTTTTCTCCCGTGTGCGTTTTCATGTGTTGCTTCAGGTTTCCATTTTCACTAAAAGATTTGTCACAAACTGAGCAATTAAACTGTTTCTCTCCTGTATGAACTGTCATGTGTCTCTTCAGATGAGTCTTTTGCACAAACCTTTGATCACAAATTGAGCAGCTGAATGGTTTCTCTCCTGTATGAATAGTCATGTGGGTCTTCAGATGTGTTTTCTGTGCAAATCTTTTCCCACACTCGGAGCAGCTGAAAAGTTTCTCTCTTGTATGAGTTTTCAGGTGTGTTTGTAAAGTTCTATTCTGTGTAAAAGATTTCTTGCAGACAGAGCAGCTGAATGGTTTCTCACTGACTTGATCATTTTTCAGAGAGTTTAAACCTGACTGAGGTTCTCTGGTCTCCCTCCAATCATCACTGTCCTCAGTCTCAGGTTCAGAAGAGTCTCCGGTCTTGTCCTCAGTCTCTGGTTGTAAATGTGTATCTGGATGTGAGTTCCTGTCTGGTTCTGGTCCTCCACAGTCCTCTTCATCAGCTTCTGTTTCCATCTGTTCAGTTAGTCTTTGATGAAGCTGTGAGGACTGAGGTTTCTCTTCATCATCTTCACTCTTCACAGGGACAGGAGTGAATGGGAACTTGGTGATATCAGCCTCCTCCAGACCTTGAAGCTGCTCTCCCTCCTGACTGCTCCACAGCTCCTCCTGCTCCTCTTTAATGTGTGGGGGCTCTGGGTCCTCCTGCTCCTCTTTAATGTGTGGGGGCTCTGGGTCCTCCTGCTCCTCTTTAATGTGTGGGGGCTCTGGGTCCTGCTGCTCCTCTTTAATGTGTGGGGGCTCTGGGTCCTCCTGGTCCACACTGGAGCTCCACTCCTGCTCCTCTTCACCAACGATCACTTTTTGAATATCTGAGGGTAAATCTGAAACACAGACAGACAGCTGTTAAAGAAAACAAACTTCTGTTAACATCTATTATTAGTGACATGAAATAATGTTTAGGTGAGATGGTTCCAGTGACAGAAAGTAACTTAGTACATTTACTGATATACTGTACTTAAGTACACTCCTGAGGTAGTTGTACTTTATTCTAAATCACCCCAGTTATCACCTGGCTTAATTTTGAGCCACAAAACCCTCTTGAGTATTCTTAACTAAGGCTCTCCATGCAGGTAATGGAAACTCCATGACTCAAAAGATGTCCTTTTGCAGTAAGCACGGATGTAGCTTTGCTAACTGGGACTCATTGGTTTCAGGTAAAGAGTCATGGTTTGAGGGCAAGACAAAGTAGTCCATGGAGAGGGGCCAGACAAAGAGGAATTTAAGAAGACCCAGATGAGATGCACTATTAGGAAAACGGGGTTAGAGCCTGCCAGTGGGCGTCTAGTGGCTGGGTCTTCGGTCAGGGGGCCATGGAGGGGAGGGACATGGAGTTGCCACCCTGTGTGGGCATAGTCAAAAGCCCCCTGCTGAGCAACACTGTTTTGAAGTTCTCCCCGGGGACCGAGAGGGTCGCCAAAATCTGACTGCGAGTTGCTGAGAGGAGGTCTCTGAGTGCTCTGTGTGAGCACTGAACCAAACAGCAGTTTGCAGTACCCAGCTCTTGTATTTGGGGGGTGCTGGAAAGGGTACTGACCAGGGACTCTATGGATCTTGTGAGGGACTTGGGAAACCTTGAGGTGGGGGTGAGGGGGTTGGAGGAACGCCGGTGTGATCTGAACCAGAGTCGTGTTATTGCACTTGTGCTTGACATAGATTGGTCCTAACACACCGTGTTCGAGCATGGCGAGTAGGTGACAAAATTTACGGGCCAAAAATAATGAATTGCTGTTTTCTTACTGTCATTTTCTACTTTTGGTATTTAGTTTGTCAGTAAAATATAATAATAGTCAATATTTTCACAGCATACATTAATACTGGTTGTCGTGTTGGCAGAAATTTGAAATGAATCATTTCAGCAGCAAAGGGTCCCTTTTGACACAAATTTAGTGGTATTTAGTGCAAAAAGGATTACGGGCAGCGGTTCGATACCCGACTCTTCAGGGTAACCTCGAACAAGTTACTGAACTCCAAAGAGCTCCCGCTGCTGTGCCTTCAGAGCTAACGTAGCATCACAGCTAACGTTAGCTTAGCATCATTAGCAGAAAATAAACAAACCTCTTCTTCTTCTTCTTCTTCTCGGGTTTGAAGCCTCGTGCAGCAGCAGTTTCCGGTGTGGGTCCATCTCTGCTCCGGTTACTGAACTAAACTCTGACGGTTTGTTTTTCTGCCGTTATTCAGATCCAGCTAACGGTTCACTCTGCTAACCGAGATCACCGTCACACCGGCGGAAGTACACACTAACACTGCCGGGGCGGCCTTCACAATAAAATAGGGAAGTGGTCGTCGGCAGTAAAATGTAAACGTACAACCTTGGTTCTAAAAACGTTCTTCCTTTGTTCCTCTCAACATCAACAAAACATCCTCACAATGTTGCAGCTTAAACGTTACATCTTAGTCAGCATTTAACCTTTCAGGAATATTATATATATGTATATATATATATATATATATATATATATATATATATATATATATATATATATATATTAATTTCTGTAGTTATGACATCACTGACAGAGGGATGTCTGCTGTAAATCCCCCTGAGGCAAATTTGTGAATGAGCTTCAGAAATAAAATTGAACTTAACTGGAATGAACTTTTGGAGGCGTGGCACAGCATATTTAAGACTCTTTCAGTGAATTGCAGCGAAAAGTAAAATGACCAATGACATGGCGATCTGAGGTAAATAATGTTAAGGTTAGGCTATATTAAAAAACATTAATAGCTTTTAGTTGTGATATTTATTTTTATGGGGTGTAATTGGGGAATCACCATTTTAGAAAATCAGGTTCTTTTTAAAACTTAAAAATATAAAGTAATTAGTAGTATTTTGACACGTCATGTAGGGGAAAACGTCACAGTACAGCATGTCGTCCAAAATCATAGCATAGCCAAAAGCATATTGTTACGGTCGGACAGTGTGTTACTGGTAAAGTGTGACAGCCTTTTAGGTCATTCTTAAGGGGAGTTAAGCTCCTTTTTTATGTGTCCCTCATACATTTTTTCATAGCTTACATTTCATTATACAGCAGTTAGCTCTGACCAAGCACTTTGATTGGTCGAGAGGCGTTCCATGAGTGCTGTTATACAGTACAACATCACTGAGACTGTTAACCTTTTAACTCTGTAGTATCACTCCGCTTCACAGCTGTTCTAAATCCGTTAATTAGTGTAAGAGTGAAAGTGGGATATGTTTATAGTATGTTGTAAGCACAAGTTCAGACACTGTGTCTTGATCTGACTGGACATGTTGGAGTTACTAAAAGTTACGAGGAGGTCCAGGAGGAGCATCTGTGACGGGTTTCGGTAAACGTTGGTTCACTGGGAGTAAACCAGCTGTTACAGCTGTTACAGTGATGTGCAGTGAGACAGGGACACGCTCGTCTGACACTGTCCACAGCCTGAGAGACACCGAATCACACGCTGTCTGATCCGGGACTGGAGGTGACGGAGGTCACGGCAGTGAGCGGACACACGCTGCAGAGACGAACCGTCTGATCAAACTAACTGGTGTGAATCTCAAAGTGTCCGTTAACAGACTCTGATTTCACTGAAAACACGAAGATAAATGTTGGTGACGCTCAGCAGCTGCTCTGTGCAGAACATGCAGACCGAGCTAACGCAGGTTAGCCGGCAGCCTGCGGGAAAGTGTTTACGTGTTGCTAGGCAACAGCTGTCATGTCCAGCGGCTGAGGAACTATTTGTGTCGGCGGAGCCAAAAAAAAATCGTTAAATAAAGAAATAAATCATAATCTGTTGTCTCTTGTTACTATTAACAAATAAAAGACGCTTGTAGACCTGTTGTATAACAGTAATATCATATATATCATCACTGTGATTACGATTGAATCACGGTGATGATATACAGAACAACATCACGATCTCGAGTGTGATATTACTTAACTAATGATTTACTCAACAGCAAATGAGTGATGACCACTTTTCATACTTTACATTAAAAAACAAAGCTGACCAAAATAAAAGTAACAAAAGAAAGAGAAAGAAAGACAGTTTCTATGCTGTCTTTAATGTTTCTTTCTCTTTTCTCCTGTGTGGTAAAGGAGAGTTTGAGCTATTGAACTTTTTTAAGGTTGTTTTTTTTTTTTTTTTTTAGCATTTTGCCTTTAATTGACAAAACAGTTATAGCAGGAAAAAAGTGAATTTAAATAACTTCATCTTGATCATAAATTGCAATTAATGAACACAATTATCTAAAGGATGCAGATGATGCACATTTAAATATATAGACCATTACACTCTAGTAAAAATGTTTAATAGAGAGTTTAAGAGAGAGTAGGCAGATGTTGCCAATGCTGGAACTTTCTCTGCAGGATCTCGTGCACACTCACTGGAGGACACGTGTATGCTCAGTCAATAGGAGCGTCCTCTCTCTGAAATGACCAGTGATTGGTCAATGTCTCCTGAAAACAGAGCTGACCGGATGAGCAGAAGTCTGGTGTTCTCTCAGTCCACTTGAATTAGAAGATGTGAAAACAGAACGGCAGTGAGCCCCAAAATCTTATTTTGTTTTGTTCACCTTTGTTTAAGGATACTTACTGCCAGATTTCATGTGCAACCATCCCAGCTGTTGTCATACCTTAATGTTTGCATTTCACTGGAGACATGTCCCTAAAAAGGAGGGTTTGGGTCCCGTGAGAACATCACAGCCCGGAGTTGAGGGTGCTCGTTTATACTGGACTTTTTATGAATCCAGACAAACTCCTGCTGTAGATTCACTGTTATCTGGTTGTGATGTGATCTTATCAATAAGCTGTCAGCAGACATACATGACGAGCAGCTTCTGTGAAATCCAGACTGTTGCTAATATAAAATGTTGTCATTTAGGTCTGTCGAGTCGAGCTGCTGGCTGGAGGCTCTGCCTCTCTGTTCGTCTCAGTTTGACTCTGATGAAGCTGTGACGACTGACCACCGACACACTGATGGTCTCTGAGAAGTTTATAGAATTTAAAACTTTGGTCACAAACACTGCATCTGAAGACGTTATCTCCTGTGTGGATTATCATGTGTGCATATAAACTTGCACTCTGTGCAAAGGATTTCTGACAAACTGAGCAGCTGAAAAGTTTCTCTCCTGTGTGGGTTCTCATGTGTTTTTTCAATTTTCCCCTTTCTCTAAAAGTTTTGCCACACACTGAGCAACTGAACGGTTTCTCTCCAGTGTGAATTGTTATGTGTCTCTTCAGATGCGACTTGAACAAAAAACTTTTATTACACACTGAGCAGCTGAATGGTTTCTCTCCTGTATGAATTGTCACATGTTTCTGAAGATGTGACTTGAACAAAAATCTTTTATCACACACTGAGCAGCTGAATGGTTTCTCTCCTGTATGTAGTTTCACATGTCTCTTAAGATATGCCTTGCATAAAAATCCTTTTTCACAGACTGAACAATTGTACTGTTTCTTTCCTGCATGAGTTTTAATGTGTTTATTCAGTGTCCCACTGTCACTGAAAGCTTTACCACAAACAGAGCAGCTGAATGGTTTCTCTCCTGTGTGGATTCTCAAGTGATTCCTTAAACTGCTAGACTTTGTGAAAGATTTCTTACATACTGAGCAACTAAAAGGTTTTTCTCCTGTATGAGTTCTCATGTGTTCCTTCAAATGTGACTTGAAGCCAAATCTTTTCCCACACTCAGAGCAGCTGAATGGTTTCTCACTGACAGAGACAGCATCATTTTTCAGAGAGTTTAAACCTGACTGAGGTTCTCTGGTCTCCTTCAAATCAAGACTGACTTCAATCTGAGCTACAGAAGAGTCTCCAGTCTTGTCCTCAGTCTCTGGTTGTAAATGTGTATCTGGATGTGAGTTCATGGCTGGTTCTGGTCCTCCACAGTCCTCTCCATCAGCTTCTGTTTTAATCTGTTGAGTTGAGCTGCTGGCTGGAGGCTCTGCCTCTCTGTTCTCAGTTTGAGTCTGATGAAGCTGTGAGGACTGACAGTAAACACACTGATGATTTCCGAGGAGTTTATATGAAGTGAATCTTTGCTTACAAACACTGCAGCTGAAGCTGTTATCTCCTGTGTGGATTATCATGTGTGTGTATAAACTTCCGCTCCGTGTAAAAGATTTCTTACACACTGGGCAGATGAAAGGTTTCTCTCCTGTATGAGTTCTAATGTGACTCTTCAGAGTTCCCTTTTCACTAAAAGCTTTATCACAAAATGAGCAGCTGAATGGTTTCTCTCCTGTATGAGTCCTCATGTGCAGATTCAGCTTTCCATTTTCACTGAAAGCTTTACCACAAACTGAGCAATTAAATTGTTTATTTCCTGTGTGAACTGTCATGTGTCTCTTCAGATGAGTTTTCTGCAAAAACCTTTGAGCACAAACTGAGCAACTAAATGGTTTCTCTCCTGTATGAGTTATCATGTGTCGCTTCAGATTTCCCTTGAAGCCAAATCTTTTCCCACACTGAGAGCAGCTGAATAGTTTCTTACTGACAGGGACGTGATCATTTTTCAGAGAGTTTAAACCTGACTGAGGTTCTCTGGTCTCCCTCCAATCATCACTGTCATCAGTCTCAGGTTCAGAAGAGTCTCCAGTCTTGTCCTCAGTGTCTGGTTGTAAATGTGTATCTGGATGTGAGTTCCTGGCTGGTTCTGGTCCTCCACAGTCCTCTCCATCAGCTTCTGTTTCCATGTGTTGAGTTGAGCTGCTGGCTGGAGGCTCTGCCTCTCTGTTCTCCTCAGTTTGAGTCTGATGAAGCTGTGAGGACTGACCACCGACACATTTATGGTTTCCAAGAAATGTATGTGAAGTGAATCTTTGGTTACAAGCACTGCAGCTAAAGCCATTATCTCGTGTGTGGATTATCATGTGTATGTTTAAACTTCCACCCCTTGCAAAAGATTTTTTACAAACTGAGCAGCTGAAAGGTTTCTCTCCAGTATGAGTTTTAATGTGGCTCTTCAGCTTTCCCCTTTCACGAAAAGCTTTATCACACAATGAGCAGTTGAACAGTTTCTCTCCTGTGTGAGTTCTCATGTGTTGCTTCAGGTTTCCATTTTCACTGAAAGCTTTACCACACAGTGAGCATTTAAATTGTTTCTCTCCCGTATGAATTGTCATGTGTCTCTTCAGATGTGTTGTTTGCAAAAATCTTTGAGCACAAACGGAGCAACTAAAGGGTCTCTCTCCTGTATGAGTTCTCATGTGTCTCTTCAGACATGTCTTGAAGCCAAATCTTTTCCCACACTCGGAGCAGCTGAACGGTTTCTCAATGACTTGATCATTTTTCAGAGAGTTTAAACCTGACTGAGGTTCTCTGGTCTCCCTCCAATCATCACTGTCCTCAGTCTCAGGTTCAGAAGAGTCTCCAGTCTTGTCCTCAGTCTCTGGTTGTAAATGTGTAGCTGGATGTGAGTTCCTGTCTGGTTCTGGTCCTCCACAGTCCTCTCCATCAGCTTCTGTTCCCATCTGTTCAGTTAGTCTTTGATGAAGCTGTGAGGACTGATGGCCGACACACTTGTGTCTCTCGAGGCGGTATCGAGATGCAAATCTTTTGTTACAAACACTGCAACTAAATCTTCTCTCTCCTGTGTGAATTGTTGTGTGTCTCTGTAAAGTTCCCCTCTGTGCAAAAGATTTCTTACAAACTGGGCAGCTAAATGGTTTTTCTCCTGTATGAGTTCTCATGTGATTCTTCACATCCCACTTGGTGCCAAAGATTTTCCCACACTCAGAGCAGCTAAGTGGCTTCTTTCCAGCGATACATCTTGAATTACTGACTCTATCCATTTTTAAACCCGACTGAGGTTCTCTGGTCTCTTTCCAACCATCAACACTGACTTCAATCTGAGCTACGAAAGAGTCTCCAGTCTTGTCCTCAGTCTCTGGCTGTAAATGTGTATCTGGATGTGAGTTCCTGTCTGGTTCTGGTCCTCCACAGTCCTCTCCATCAGCTTCTGTTTCCATCTGTTCAGTTAGTCTTTGATGAAGCTGTGAGGACTGAGGTTTCTCTTCATCATCTTCACTCTTCACAGGGACAGGAGTGAATGGGAACTTGGTGATATCAGCCTCCTCCAGACCTTGAAGCTGCTCTCCCTCCTGACTGCTCCACAGCTCCTCCTGCTCCTCTTTAATGTGTGGGGGCTCTGGGTCCTCCTGGTTCTCTTTAATGTGCGGGGGCTCTGGGTCCTCCTGGTCCTCTTTAATGTGCAGGGGCTCTGGGTCCTCCTGCTCCTCTTTAATGTGTGGGGGCTCTGGGTCCTCCTGCTCCTCTTTAATGTGTGGGGGCTCTGGGTCCTCCTGCTCCTCTTTAATGTGTGGGGGCTCTGGGTCCTCCTGCTCCTCTTTAATGTGTGGGGGCTCTGGGTCCTCCTGCTCCTCTTTAATGCGTGGAGGCTCTGGGTCCTCCTGGTCCTCTTTAATGTGTGGGAGCTCTAGGTCTTCCTGGTCCACACTGGAGGGGGGAACCACTTCTTGCTGCTGCTGGATGTCTGCAGGAAACACATACAGAGACGTTACAGAAAAATATCGTTGATCATTCAAATCACAGGACAAAAACTCTGTCTACAGATCACTAAGAGATCACTTGGTGATGCTTACCGTTTGGGTTGACTCAGGCCTGCATTGAACCAGCCGCTAGTTAGATAATGGGTGTCTTGATGTACTCATGGGACTGTGAAAAAATCTAAATTGATATTATATGAATAAAGTGATTCCCTGGAACACACAGCTGGTCACTCGAATAGGTCCCCAGTACCTTTTTTTTAAATTGTAGTATAGGAGCCAAATATGAGCTTTAACTAACCTGACATTAATTATTATTTACCATGTGTGTACATTGAGTGTTACTATGCTGCCATCTTGGATTCAGAAATAAAAGGTAGGAAAGTCACTGTTGTTGTCAGGGGTTTGACCTGGATGGGTAATGGGTTTTTGCCTGCTGTGGCACTAAAGATTTGTTCATTGCGCTGTAAGCTGGTGTTTGGTTCATCCCTGGAAGTAAAGATTCCTTCGTGCGGTGTTTGACTGCGGAGCCATATGTCAGGGTGCATCACTGAACGGCAAGTGTTTGCAGGGACCTTACCTCACAGAGTTCTGTATTGACGTTTTGGGCCATAGGTGCCCAGCGCGTCAGCTGATGATTGCAGTTGTACATATGATTTAAGTACACCAAAGGGTTGTGGTCTTTGTAGACCACCACTGGCTGTGAAGTCTTGGAGTAAGCCTCAAAATGATGGAGGGCCCAGAGCATTGCAAGGGCTTCTTTCTCAATTGTGCTGTACTTACTCTGTGTTACAGAGAACTTCTTACAGAAGTAAGAGACCAGGTGCTCAATGCCGACAGAATCTACTTGTAGCAGTACAGCACCGGCTTCGGTAACACCCGCGTCAACCTCCAGCTTGAATCACAGTAAAGTTTGGAGCAGACAGCACTGGGAAACTACGAAAGACCTTTCACAGCCGGAAAAGCCTGCTCACATTTCTTGTCCCAGACCAAAGTCTTTACGTAAGTGTTCGGATGCAGACTTGTGTTTCTTGTATTGCGTTACAGGTATTGAACTGACAGCATTCACACTGGATTGATTTTAATAACTTTAAAGTATGTGAAGTGTGAACAGTGCAGCTGGATTAGCCAGGTAAATACAAGGGTCGTATTGGGACTTGGTTTTGGCAGATACTCAATGTCATCTTAAAAATTACTGCTTGAATCTGTAACTGAAGCTGCGAGAGAAACAGTAGCAAACAGCAAATACTCAGAGCAAACTACTAACACAGTGTTCATCGGTAAATATACTCGTTACTTTCCTCCACTGGTTCTTGTAAACAAATAAACAAGACAGGCTCAGAGTGAAGCTAGCTGCGGCTAACAGCTAACGTTAGCTTAGCATCGTTAGCAGGTAGAATACAAACCTCTTCTTCTTCTTCTTCTCGGGTTTGAAGCCTCGTGCAGCAGCAGTTTCCGGTGTCGGTCCATCTCTGCTCCGGTTACTGAACTAAACTCTGACGGTTTGTTTTTCTGCCGTTATTCAGATCCAGCTAACGGTTCACTCTGCTAACCGAGATCACCGTCACACCGGCGGAAGTACACACTAACACTTCCAGGGCGGCCTTCAAAATAAAATAGGGACGCTATCAAAGTCCTAAAATGCTAGACATATCCTAAAAAACTAGAAACATGTCTGGGGCTGTTGCTACTGGCAATTGGCCTCCTGTCATTTTGCAAATGTGCCTCCAAGCAAAGCAGGTAGAGTATCCCGGTCTGATAATTTTCCAGAGAGTTTAAACCTGACTGAGGTTCTCTGGTCTCCCTCCAATCATCACTGTCCTCAGTCTCAGGTTCAGAAGAGTCTCCAGTCTTGTCCTCAGTCTCTGGTTGTAAATGTGTATCTGGATGTGAGTTCCTGTCTGGTTCTGGTCCTCCACAGTCCTCTCCATCAGCTTCTGTTTCCATCTGTTCAGTTAGTCTTTGATGAAGCTGTGAGGACTGAGGTTTCTCTTCATCATCTTCACTCTTCACAGGGACAGAAGTGAATGGGAACTTGGTGATATCAGCCTCCTCCAGACCTTGAAGCTGCTCTCCCTCCTGACTGCTCCACAGCTCCTCCTGCTCCTCTTTAATGTGTGGGGGCTCTGGGTCCTCCTGCTCCTCTTTATGGTGTGGAGGCTCTGGGTCCTCCTGGTCCTCTTCTTTAACAACAATCCTCTTTATTACATCTGAGGGTAAAGCTGAAAAACAGACAGAGAGCTGTTAAAGGAAACCCACAAACATTTATTAACCATGCTTGGTAACACTTTTTAAATTTTAAGCTGCTCTGTGGAGTTTTCATCTATTAGTAACAACACGGAGTAATGTTTGTGTGAGAAGGTTTCAGTGGTGAAAAGTAACGGAGTACATTTACTCAAGTACTGTACCTGGGGAGATTTCTGAGGTACTTTGAGTATTTCCATTTTGTGGTACTACTACTCCTACTCTACAACATATCATTGATAAAATTAGGCATATCCTGTCTCAAAAAGATGCAGAAAAACTGGTCAACTCATTTGTTACTTCTGGACTGGATTACTGCAATTCCTTCTTATCACGTTGCTCCAACAAGTCCCTAAAGACTCTTGAACTAATCCAGAATGCTGCAGCACATGTACTGATGGGAACCAAGAAAATAGATCATATTTCTCTGATTCTATCTTCTCTGCATTGGCTCCCTATTCTTCTCCTGACTAACAAAGCTCTGAATGGCCAGGCTCCATCATATCTTTCAGACCTCATAGTTCCCTGTCATCCTACCAGGGCACTGCACTCTAAAACACAGGGTTCCTCTGCCTCCTAAATTCTCAAAAAGTAGATCAGGAGCCAGAGCCTTCAGTTATCAGGCTCCTCTTCTGTGGAACCATTTTCCATTTTTGGCAGAACCCGTCTCCACATTTAAGAGCACACTTAATTCTTTCCTCTTTGACAAAGCTTATGGTTAGGGCTGGCTCCGACATTCCTCTTTGATGCAGCTTATAGTTAGGGTTGGCTCAGCCCGGAGAGAAGCCTTGTCTGCTGGGAGACTTCCTATAATACACTCTTACAGAAAAATGTTGCTGTATGGTCAAATCACAGCTCCAAATCTCATTATTGACTCCAACAGATCACTAAACATCAAACAGCCTCACAACGTTCACTCAGATCTCTATAAAAAAAAGTTACTGTAATATCACAATGCAGTGGTTCTGTGTAGGGATGCAAAAAAATGATCTGATCTCACTCTCAAAAATTACTTCAAAATGGAGTAAACTTTTTTTAGGCAACGAAGAACAAAGCCAAGTTAGCACCGAACTGCTAACTCTGTTAAGACTCAACAAGTGACAGGAAACCTCTGATCTGCAGCGCTGGAACACAGCACAGCAGGGACTGCATCTGAATCCACAACTCCTCAGGCTCATCCACAACAGACAACCACCGGCTAACAAGCAGCTCAACAAAGCAACTCTGTTTGACCATTTGGAACTTTGTAAGTAAGGAGGAGAGCTAGTGTGTGTGACATTTGTGATTTGGTATTCAATCAGTGTCTTTTGGCCTTGTTTTGTGTTTACTGAGTATTTATTGTGTTTAACAAATACTCTTTTTGGTTTATTATTAGTCACTGTACATAACTGAGCACTTTGATAGTTTTGTTGAGCAGTATACGGAGTGAGTAACCGTTCTTTCTTCTGTTGAATGTTTTCGCTTGTTCTCAGTTAGGAATTTTAGGTAAGAGACCTGTCTTTTGTTTGACTTTTGTTTTTAGGTAAGTTTAGGGACTGAGGTGTGTTTTTGTGTTGTCTTTAGTTGGTGCTCACGTCCGGATAAATAAACTGCTCATTTTGCCTTTCTGAACTTTGTAGGCTGGTTTTCCTTGGGAGTGGGAGACTGGGAAAACACCTTCATGTTGTGTTTAGGTTGCCCGAGGCCGGGAACATAACACATGCAGCTAAACATCTATTTTACTAACTGGCACCTTTATACAGCACAGATCACACACTCGGATTTGGCTTCCATCACAACTACACTCAGAGAGGGAACTCAAAGTTCCCACTTCATGTTTCCTTTGGTCCTTTGTCCTGACTGACCATGTGTGGTCTTTGTAGTTCTCTCTGTTGTCAGTCGTTTTGTCATTATGTGTTATCACAAACAGTCTCTCTCTCTCACCTCTTTGTTTCGCACACAAACACAAACTATTTCTGCTTTGTTGTCTTTTGAGTAATTTGGAATCATTCTCGCTGTATGTTTAATATTGCTCAGAAGTAAATGAATCATGATCCTCTGCTATGAGGATCTCCACACACACACACTCACACACACACTAAAGTCATATGTACTGCTAAAAAGGAATAAAAAAAAAGGTTTTGAAAATCACCAAAAATTCTGAAGGAGATACATTTTTCAAATTTTAAAAGACAACATGCCTTCAAATTTTAGAGATTTTTTATTTTGTTGACTGTTTTCTCAATTGATTAGCTGTTTGGTCTGACATTATAAAATGAAATTTAAAGATGCTGATCTGTGTTTCCCAAAAATCAAGATGACGTCATCATTTCTCTGGTTTTGGCCAAAACCTCAAAAGATTCAGTTTTTGGGGAAAAAGAAAGCAGGAAAACCCTCATTTAAGAAGCTGGAAACCAAAACTTTTGAATTTGTCTCATTAAAATGTTTAAACTGAGTCACTAATGATTATTAAGTTAATTAAAAGTTGTAAAACAAATAATTACTCAGTAGAGCTCTATTGTTTAAATTCTTTGTCATATAAACACTGCGGGAACAGACCTGCTCTGTGATAAATAGAGAACAGTCCCTCAGTTAAACAGCCCCGCTGTGATAAATAGAGAACAGTCCCTCAGTTAAAGTGCCCCGCTGTGATAAATAGAGAACAGTCCCTCAGTTAAACAGCCCCGCTGTGATAAATAGAGAATAGTCCCTTAGTTAAACAACCCCGCTGTGATAAATAGAGAACAGTCCCTCAGGTAAACAGACCTGCTCTGTGTAACCGGAGCTGAGGGTTGAAAACAGCGTCCAGTAGTTTCCGTTGTCGCTCGTTCTCCTCTTTTGATCGAGAAAGTTCCTCCTCGTACTCTGCTATCGTTCTTTCAAACAGCCCAAAAATCTGTTAATATCAGTTAGTAGAGATCACGATTTCGACACCGAAAATCGAACAGTTTCTAAACGTTTTGTCACTTACAGCTTTAGTACATAGCTCGAAACGGGTTTCGAAAGGTCACGTGATCAGTACCAAACCCGGACAGATAAAGTCTCCGTTAATGATGAAACCATTAAAATGTTTTACAAACTCACCGTAGCATAGCATAAGACCAATGTTACCAGGTCACATAGCTAATAATGATATGAAATAGTCAGCATATCCTACAAGAACTAAATCAATAGCAGTTTGATTTGATTTGCATGACACCATCAAAACATTTCTCAACACCAGGATTTATATTTTCAGGTAATTTATTTGGCCATTAATGTGTATGAAAAAACGATTAAGAAAATTAAGAGAAGTTTGAACATTGTGCAGGAGAGGACAAAGGGCCAATGAAAGGCTCATGGAGATAACACCACTATAAAATAACACTCATGCGTAAAATAAAACAAGATAAAACAAAGATTACATATTTGGTCAAAATTTTAAAACTGAGCAGGAATACATAAATGATGTTTAAAAACTGACAAATAAACAGCATTTACAAACTGAAATGTACTACAAATTAATCAGTGAAGGACTATGAGTCTTTAAGTACAGGTTTTCTTAATAATAATTATAATAATAATAGTTCTCATTATCTTATACTTAACGCTTTGAAACCTGGGCAAATTGGCTTAATTTCTGTTAACAGGGAAAGAAGTTACAACTATCAGAAAAGAAAAACTCCTGACATTTAGAACAAAGAGGAAAACTAAAAATTAAACAACAAAACAAAAATAGTTGAAAAAAAATATATAAATATTGAATTTTTGACAAGTTTTCAAAAAAAGGTCAAATAATTCTTTGTGATAGCTTACCAGACAATGTTCTCTACTAAAAAAAGAAAGATTATATACTTAAAATAAATTCAGTCTCACTTTTTTAAAACTAGTTTTCAGGCCATTTTCTTGTCAACTTGTCTGCATTTAAGTATAGATTGGTGGTACTTTTACTTCACGAGTCCTCTCTTTTCATGCCACTTTGTGCTTTTACTCTACTACATTACTGCACTACATTTATCTGAAAGCTTTAGTTACTGTAGATCTTAGCATAGGAAGGGTTAAAGGAATATTTCAACAATCGAATGACCATTTGTTTATTGGTCAGCCCATGTTACATTCAATCCGTGAAAACACTCAGTATTTCTCTCGTGCCTCCACGGTGAACAAAGAGTCCAGAAACAGCAAACGCTGATGCTGATTACTGAAGTAAACCAGGAACAAGATTAAAAAAAGCAAAACTATATTAAACTTTCAATTTGGTTGATTGAATGTACTCTTGTACTATATCAAACAGACAGCAAGTATGATTCAAAAGAATTTATTAACATTAACGCAAAAAAATAAACAAAAACCTACAATCTAACATCGCAAATTTGTGTGTTTGTGTGTGTGCTGGTGCATGTAAGAAAAAGGATGCTTGGTTGCATGCAAGGCTCTATCTTTGTGAAACATAAGCTAACTAATATTGACTTGTCTTTGGTACAGACATCTACTTAATTTTATGACAAAGAGATCACAACAAAAAAAAAAAAACTAAATAAAAACAGTTGATCAATGCATGTTACATATATATATTGACAAAAGCTGAACAGTCTTGCCCAGTGCCCAGTCATTATTTTTTTCAGTCCATGAATGGAGGGAACAGTTGTTTTGTTGTGCTGCTTGTTAGCCGACACTTAGCTATTGAGGATGAGCCTGGCTTAGAAGAATTGTGGTTCCACTGCAGTCCTTGCTGTGCTGTGTTCAGATTGTGCAGATTAGATGAAACCAGTCCCTTGTTATCCTTACAGAGTTAGCAGATTGGAACTGGCTCTGCTTTTCCCCCCATTTGCTTTTAAGTTAGCTTACCAAATATGTGTCTGCCTGGAGGACTAACTTGTCTGGTCTCTTCGACCATTTGGCAGAGTTTTTTGTGTGCTTGCAGAGCCACGTGCAGAGAGCTGTTCTTTGCTGCTACAGCTGCTTGACGACTTCCCTCTGTGAGGTCGTAGGAGACAGAAGAGAAGAAAGTAGGCTCTTTTGTCAGCTTGATGATGTTGAGGGTCACATACAACAGTGATCAGTAGTGAATGAAGACTGGGTCCATGGGCCAAACTTCAAACTGAGGTGTGAAAACTGAAGGAGCCTGAAACATGGAGCTCCTCTGTCTGAAGATCAAAAGGACGCATCAAAAATTTGATAGAGGTCTGAACTTACAGGAAACGGCTTACATGTCCAGTTTATATCCGCCCTCATCTGTTCAGTTGAGCTACTGGCTAAAGGCTCTGCCTCTCTGTTCTCCTCAGTTTGAGTCTAATGAAGCTGTGAGGACTGACTATGGACACATTTATGTCTTTTGATCTGACAGCGCCAGGCAAATTTTTTGTTACAAACACTGCAGCTGAACAGTTTCTCTCCTGTGTGGACTGCCATGTGAATCTCTAAATTTCCTCTGTGTGTAAAAGATTTCTTACAGACTGAGCAGCTGAAAGGTTTCTCTCCTGTATGAGATCTCAAGTGTCTCTCTAGAGTTGCTTTGCAGACATATCTTCTCCCACACTCAGAACAGCTAAAAGGTTTCTCTCCTGTATGAGATCTTATGTGTGTTGTCAGACTTTTCTTGGTGCTACATTTTTTCCCACACTCACAGCAGCTAAATCCTTTCTGTCCTGTATGAGTTCTCATGTGTTCCTGCAGATGGTCCTTGCGGTCAAAGCTTTTCCCACATTCAGAGCAGCTGAAAGCTTTCTCTCCTGTATGAGATCTTATGTGTGTCGTCAGTTCTGAATTTGTGCCAAATCTTTTTCCACACTCAGAGCAGCTGAATTTTTTCTTACCAGTACTGCATCTTGAATCAATTACAAGGACTTGATCATTTTTCAGAGAGTTTAAACCTGACTTTGGTTCTCTAGTCTCCTTCCAGTCATCACTGTCATCAGTCTCAGCTTCTGTTTCCGTCTGTTGAGTTGAGCTGCTGGCTGAAGGCTCTGCCTCTCTGATCTCCTTAGTCTGAGATTGATGAAGCTGTGAGGACTGACCACCAACACACTGATGGATGACAAGTAGTTGAAATGAAGTGAATATTTGGTCACAAATACTACAGCTGCAGCTGGTATCTCCTTTGTGGTTTTTCGTGTGTTTGTATAAACTTCCGCTCTGTGTAAAAGATTTCTTACAAACTATGCAGCTGAAAGGTTTCTCTCCTGTATGAGTTCTCATGTGACTCTTCAGATTTCCCCTTTCACTAAAAGCTTTATCACACACTGAGCAGCTGAATGGTTTCTCTCCTGTATGAGTTGCCATGTGCCTTATCAGATATGCCTTGCACAAAAATCTCTTATCACACACTGAGCAACTGAATGGTTTTTCTCCTGTATGAATTCTCATGTGTTCCTTCAGATTTCCCTTGCTGCTAAATCCTTTTGTACACTCTGAGCAGCTAAACGGTTTCTCACTGACGTGATCATTTTTCAGAAAGTTTAAGCCTGACTGAGGTTCTCTTGTCTCCTTACAATCATCACTGTCATCAATCTCAGGTTCAGAAGAGTCTCCAGTCTTGTCCTCAGCTTCTGGTTGTAAATGTGTATCTGGATGTGAGTTCCTGTCTGGTTCTGGTCCTCCACAGTCCTCTCCATCAGCTTCCATCTGTTCCATTTGTCTTTGATGAAGCTGTGAGGTCTGATGACCAACACATTTATGTTTTTTGAGCTGTAAACGCCAGGTAAATCTTTTGTTACAAACACTGCAGCTGAATGGCTTCTCTCCTGTGTGAGTTGTCATGTGCCTTGACATATTTGCCTTGCATGAGAATTTTTTATCACACACAGAGCAGTTAAAATGATTCTCCCTGGTATGAGTTTTCATATGTTGCTTCAGTGTTCCACTTTCACGGAACGCTTTACCACACACTGAGCAACTATATGGCTTCTCTCCTGTATGAATTTTCATGTGTCTCTTCAGATCTGACCGGAACAAAAATCTTCTGTCACACACTGAGCAACTAAATAGTTTCTCCCCTGTATGATCAGTCATGTGTCTAATCAGATATGTCTTGCACAAAAATCTTTGATCACAAAATGAGCAACTGAATGGCTTTTTTCCTGCGTGAGATTTAATGTGTCGCTTCAGCATTCCACTTTGACTGAAAGCTTTGCCACAGACTGAGCAGCTGAATGGTTTTTCTCCTGTATGAATTGTCATGTGTCGCTCCAGGTGTGGCCTGCACAAAAATCCTTTATCACACAGAGAACACTTAAAAGGTTTCTCTCCTGTGTGAGTTGTCATGTGTCTCCTGAGATATGCCTTGCGCAAAAATCCTTTCCCACAAACTGTGCAGCTGAATGGTTCCTGTCTTGTATGAGATCTCATGTGTTTCTTCAGAGATGTCTTGGTGGCAATTTTTTCCTCACTGTCAGAGTAGCTGAATGGTTTCTCTCCGGCACTACATCTGGAATCACTGACAGGAACTCCATTGTTTTTCAAAGAGTTTAAACCTGACCGCGGTTCTCTGGTCTCCTTCCAATCATCAATACTGACTTCAATCTCAGCAACTGAAAACTCTCCAGTCCCATCTTTGCTAACTGGTTGTAAATGTGTATCTGGATGTGAGTTCCTGTCTGGTTCTGGTCCTCCACAGTCCTCTCCATCAGCTTCTGTTTCCATCTGTTCAGTTAGTCTTTGATGAAGCTGTGAGGACTGAGGTTTCTCTTCATCATCTTCACTCTTCACAGGGACAGGAGTGAATGGGAACTTGGTGATATCAGCCTCCTCCAGACCTTGAAGCTGCTCTCCCTCCTGACTGCTCCACAGCTCCTCCTGCTCCTCTTTAATGTGTGGGGGCTCTGGGTCCTCCTGCTCCTCTTTAATGTATGAGGGCTCTGGGTCCTCTTGGTCCTCTTTAATGTGTGGGGGCTCTGGGTCCTCCTGCTCTTCCTTAATGTGTGGGGGCTCTGGGTCCTCTTGGTCCTCTTTAATGTGTGGGGGCTCTGGGTCCTCCTGCTCTTCTTTAATGTGTGGGTGCTCTGGGTCCTCTTGCTCCTCTTTAATGTGTGGGGGCTCTGGGTCCTCCTTGTCCTCTTTTTTAACAACAATCCCTTTTCGTACATCTGAGGGTAAAGCTGAAACACAGACAGAGAGCTGTTTAAAGGAAACCCACAAACAATCATTAACCATGCTTGGCAACAACACTAAATCATAGCTGCTCTGTGGAGTTTTCATCTATTAGTAACAACATGGAGTAATGTTTGTGTGAGAGGGTTTCAGTGGTAGAGAGTAACTAAATACATATACTTAGGTACTGAACTCTGGAAGATTACTGAGGTACTCTGAATATTTCCATTTTCTGCTACTTCATACTTCTACTCCACTACATCTCTGTGGGACTGCGTTCTTTCACATGCGTAACATAAATAAAAATAGGCATACCTTGTCTCAAAAACTCAATTATGCCATTGCTGGTCCCAAGCCCAGATGAGAAAAGAGGAGGGATAAGCGAGGGGTTGGCTACCCTTTCCCGTAAAAAAACCCACAGCTATGTCAACAGGAGTAAAATGAGAAATCTTGACCAAGAGAGAACACTGACCTTCATCGATGAGATTTATAAAACAGGGTAGTCAAAGCCAGATACATCCGGAAGCTACCTGGGTGAACACAATCCTTTCAACTCGGGCAACCGCTGCCGTTGGAACATGTAATGTGAGGACCATGTATGAGGCGAGAAAGACTGCACAAGTGGCTGCCAAGATGATGCACTACAAGCTTGCAATACTGGGAATAAGTAAATCAAGATGGAATGGATCCGGACAGAAATGGCTCAAGATAGTAGAGCTGCTGCTGTACTCAAGACACGAAAAAGGAGAACTCACACCATACTCAGGGAGTGGCCTTGATGCTTTCCAAGGATGCCCAAAGAGCAGTCTTAGGATGGGAGGAACATGGGCCTAGGTCAATGACAGCTTCTTTCAGAACCAAGAAGGAAAGAATACAAATGAACATCATTCAGTGCAATGCCCCAGTGAGGAAGAGAACAAGGAGGAGTTCTCCAGCAGACTGCATACCATCATTCAGAACTACTCAGGAAGAGACATAACCGTTGGGATGGGTGACTTTAATGCTAAGATTGGAGTGACAACAGAAGCTATGCAGACAATATTGGACAGCAAGGGCTATAAATGAAAATAGGGAGGGATTTGCAGTTTTAAGTGCCAACAACAATCTTGTCATCGGCGGAAGTATCTTCCCCCACAGACAGATACATAAAGCCACCTGGGTACCACCGAACCTCTTCACTGAAAACCACATAGAACATGTATGTATCACAAGAAATTTCAGGAGGTCCCTACAAGATGTACGAGTCAGATGAGGGGCCAGTGTGCCTCACATCCTCATCTTCTTTTTTGCTGCAGTTTAAGAAAAATTGGAAAGGAGAGAAGAACCAGCAATAAAGGCTCAACACAGCTTAAAGACCCAATCAAGCAAGAGGAATACAAACTCACACTTTGGTTTAACAGGATTATACTGGACAAGATAAAGGACGCTGTTGAACCCCACCTCCGAGACCGTCAGACTGACTTCTGCAAGGATAGATCTTGCATAGACCAGATCGCAATATTGCGCATCATCCTAGATCACTGGAATCAACAAGAACAGCCAATGATAATAAGAATAGCGCCGCGGTGAACCATATGCATCTAGAACAGTGTTTGACAGCCACAGCGCTGAAAAAGGCAAATATTCAGAGGTGGAAAGTGACTTTTTTTTAGACGTCCACAGACGACTTTGTGTTAGTTTCAGCTTTAATCAGACTTTGGATGAATTATTTAGAAACACCAGGACGCATCGCTCCGTGTCTCATCCGGCCGCTCGCGCTGAGCTCTCATTATTATTACCAGGGGCAGATGTAATGTTTTGGGGGCCCGGGGCCACAAGTACATGAGCTTATTTTCAGCCTTTCTCTAACTGTGAATGTCGGCAGGCTGTTGGCAGCTATAGGAGAAGTAGGCCGACTCAAAAGTTTTTAATTCCTGAGTAAAATGATTAACAGCACAGAAGTTTGACAGAAGCTGAAGTCAGAGTCCTGCAGTCAGGAGAGGTTGGCCTATTATCAGCACAATGTGCTTCAATTTACCTGAAGTTTGTTTCAGATGGAGCTTTTCATTTTTATATAATGATGGAAAGTTTAATCAATAATAATAAATCACATGTTTATTACACTCCAACACACCATGGTCACATGACACTGTGTCAGTGAACTATGAGGGCAAAAAACAAACCACAAGAAAAGCAAAATAATCGTAATCAAAGTAAAACGTTCAGTTAATGGTGATATTGATTTTAGGTATGAGGCTCGGACCTTTGCTGGGAGGACATTTTAGTAACTGGACCTCTTTGAATTTTAGTAGAATAGGTCCTCCAGCTGGTGATGCTGTTCTACAGTATATTTGTCATGTTCAATATCTGACAGAAAATACATATTTAAACATAAATTAACCTGATGATATCTTCATATCTCACTGAGGAGTCAAAGGAACCTTTAAGCTCGACAGAAATACTGATTTGATGTATATCGTGATATATATCAGTATCGACTGATATTAAAAAAAAATCTTGTGATAAGAATTTATTTCATACCGCCCAGCCCTATGTGGCGGCAAATCAAGCAGCAACCAGCAGAGGCAGTTATTCTCCAACGGTGTTGGAGATGGGTAGGACATACACTCCAAAAAACAGCTTCAAACATCTGCTACGTTTCCCCTTTAAACAAAACCTGACGGACAGGAGTCGCAGGTTGTGTAATTAACAAAACACTGGACAAATCCCAAAAAGGGTCAAAGCAAAATGGTCACTTGCTTTTTAAAAGGTGACAGCGGAAGTAAAACTCCCTACAGCCACCCACTGATACTATCAAAATGATAGACTAACTCAACCAAAAGTGAAGTGGGTGTCACTGGACAAGGGGGAAACAAAATGTATGGAAACTGGCCAAAAGAATAATCTCAAACACACTCAACTCAGATTCTCACCCAAAACAGAAAACACAGAAAGCCAACTGAAGGGAACTGATTCTCAAGCGCACACAACCAACTGAGCAGGGGAACTGCAATCTGGAATCTGTCCAAAACACATCTCAAGACAATCCCTCAAGTGGAACCCCCAAAGAAAAAGAAAGCAAGGAAGACCATGAAACACCTAGCATCGAGATATGGATGCAGATGCCACAAGAATGGGCTAACACCAGGGGACAGTTGAGAGGGTGGCTCAGGATTGAGATGCTTGGAGAACTCTTGTTGATGGCGTATGCCCTAGAAGGGGTATTAGGCGTAAATAAGCGTCAGCCTTCAGCTATCAGGCTCCTCTTCTGTGGAACCATCTTTCAGTTTCAGTCCGGGAGGCAAACACTGTCTCGGGTTAGTGTACACTGTACAGTGACTGTTTAATTTTTGTCCATTGTGATTTGATGCTATTCAATGGGCAATATATAATAGAAAACAGTCCCCCAGGTAAACAACCCCACTGTGATAAATAGAGAACAGTCCCTCAGGTAAACAGACCTGCTCTGTGTAACCGGAGCTGAGGGTTGAAAACAGCGTCCAGTAGTTTCCGTTGTCGCTCGTTCTCCTCTTTTGCTCGAGAAAGTTCCTCCTCGTACTCTGCTATCGTTCTTTCAAACAGCCCAAATATCTCTTCACCTGTGAAAAATAGAGAACAGTCCCTCAGGTAAACAGCCCCGCTGTGATAAATACAGAACAGTCCCTCAGTTCAACAGCCCCGCTGTGATAAATAGAGAACAGTCCCTCAGTTCAACAGCCCCGCTGTGATAAATAGAGAACAGTCCCTCAGGTAAACAGCCCCGCCTTGATCAATAGAGAACAGTCCCTCAGGTAAACAGCCCCGCTGTGATAAATAGAGAACAGTCCCTCAGGTAAACAGCCCCGCTGTGATAAATAGAGAACAGTCCCTCAGGTAAACAGCCCCGCTGTGATAAATAGAGAACAGTCCCTCAGGTAAACAGCCCCGCTGTGATAAATAGAGAACAGTCCCTCAGGTAAACAGCCCCGCTGTGATAAATAGAGAACAGTCCCTCAGGTAAACAGCCCCGCTATGATAAATAGAGAACAGTCCCTCAGTTCAACAGCCCCGCAGTGATAAATAGAGAACAGTCCCTCAGGTACACAGCCCCGCTGTGATAAATAGAGAACAGTCCCTCAGGTAAACAGACCTGCTCTGTGTAACCGGAGCTGAGGGTTGAAAACAGCGTCCAGTAGTTTCCGTTGTCGCTCGTTCTCCTCTTTTGATCGAGAAAGTTCCTCCTCGTACTCTGCTATCGTTCTTTCAAACAGCCCAAATATCTCTTCAGCAGCCGCAGTTAGTCGCTGCTTCACCAACGCTCTCAGCATTTGGACTTTACACATTTTCACACTTTATCAACACAACAAAGACTCTCTGCTAACAGACGGCTCTGCCCGACGCCATCTTCGTCAAACTGCGCTCAGTTTCACACAGGAGAGAATACTGCTTCCGGAGCACAACAGCTGCTCGCCTTCAAAATAAAAGTCAACGAGTGCATTTCCGCCACCAACTGGACTGAAGTGTGGAGCAAGAGATTAGGCAGTAAAATAAATAAATAAAACGAGATTCTTTTATCTAATTCAGTTTCTCTCAGGAACTTAATAATGTCATGCTTTGTTTTACCGACTGATTTTTTATCAGAGCCCTGTTAATGTAAAGTTGGTGTTTTGCCTTCTTTAGTAACTGAACACGATTATTTTTCTGGTTACCGTAATGCTTGTTACAGTGTTACTGTGAAAACAGACGTTTTCAGAGAATGACATTCACTGAAGCTGAAGGTTCATTTCAGAACTTGGAAATAAAATTTTTTTTTTCTTCTTATAAAGAACAGTTTAAAGCTTCACCATTATATTTTATCTTTTTTCTTTCTTTTTCAAATGCAATATTTATTTTGTTTGTAATTATTTAAAACAAACCTTAAATGATTATTTTTTTTAAAGGATAGTTCAAATTTAATATTATTGCAGTGACCAGATTCTGTGAGATCAAAGATCAAATCTTTGAAAGAAATAACGAAATGTATTTATTGAGTTTATCATCTGGAAACTTTGAGTGTGTTTCTTTAATCTAATAATAAAAAATATCATAATATCACTGCAGTCACACTGACCACATGCTGTTTTAGTATTTTGGTTTTCATCGGAAACTCTTTGCATTATAAAAACATTTGTTAGCGCTGAAGTCTGTGTGTTGTCCCTGGTCAGCGGTGATATTGGCGTAAATGAAGACAGCATTGAGTTGAAAATGTTGACAATCAAATCAGAGTCTCACACTCACAGAATTACATTTTGTCTTTGGTTGCTGGTTTGTTAGTTCAACTAAAGAAAGAGATTTGCGCCTGAAACTCTATCTTTAGACCCGAGACCTGCCTGTTGCCACGGTTCAGCAGTGATGCCTGCCCATTGCCATGGTTACTGAGCTCAGCGAGAGAAGTGAAACACTGAAGACCAGTTTGATCAAGTCTGAGGACGACCAGCTAAACCAGCAGCCTCCTCTGCCGCCGCCAACAGGGTGGAGTTGATTTTCTCTCTGCAGGAACTGTCTTCATGTTGTCTCTGTGTCTCCTCCAGGGGGTCACGTTGTCCCACCCTGACGGCGCTGCCCCCCCTGTGCCGGGTCAACAGGGGCCTCCCCTCAGACTGGAGTCTGTCCTGGAAGCAAGAGTCCCGGGGTGCTGGAGGAGGACGGCCACTTCAGGCGGGACAGCGCCCTGAGGCTCCCTGCAGACGTGATTTGTAGTTTTAGTGTTAATGTTATCATACATCAGAGGTAAAGCTCATCTAAAACAGAGGTTAGCTTTGATGTGCAGCAAAATGTTTTAAACCTCTTTGTTTTGTACATATGAATCAAGAAAAATGATGATTCCAAATTACCGAATCACTTTTTATTTCTTTTATGTGAGAGAAATACTTTGTTAATACTTCTTTATCTCAGTTAGATGAAATTTGGATTTTAATCAAAATATTTGATGAACATTTAAAATGTGATTGAGAGGATCCAGACAATCTGCACGACCTTCTGCCGTGATTATGAACTGAATGAAAGAATGAGGGTTTTATGATGTTTTACAGGATGTCATCTGCAAACAAGGTGATTTTTTTATATTGTGTAAATGAGCTGATGCCAGACACACTCTGTGTGTATGTGTGTGTGTGCGTGTGTGTGTGCATGTGTGCGTGTGTGTGTGTGTGTGTGTGTGTGTGTGTGTGTGTGTGTATCAGTCTCTGCAGTAGCTTCGAGCTGCAGTAGTCACTTCAGTTCCTCTGCAGTGGCTGACGGAGGTTTTTGTACGACGCTTTTTCACGGTGTGAACACAGCTTGACTGCTGATAGAGTGATAACTCTGGCAGTAGTAAACTGCTGCATCTTCGGTTTGAACTCCACTGATGGTCAGAGTGAAGTCAACTCCGTTCCCCGCTCCACTTCCACTGAATCTGGACGAGACTCCAGAAAATTGGGCTGATGTTACATAGATGAGAAGTTTAGGAGTTTCTCCAGTTTTCTGTTGGTACCAGGCCAGGTAGTATTGAGAACCAGAGTAATGAGCAACTGTTGGATTGGCTTTACAGTCGATAGAGACGGTTTGACCCAGCTGCACCGCTTTGGCTGCCGACTGAGTCAAGACAACGTTTTGTCCGACAGAACCTGCGGAGACAGAAGAAGCGCTGGACATGAGACAAACTCAGCTGCACTCCAAATGGTTTTCACATGACAGAGAAGTGATTTTCTCACCCCGAGCGAAGCAGAGGAGAGTCCCGATGAGGACGGAGGTCAAAGTCATGTTTCTGATGAGGAGGGTTTCTGTGTCTTCTGTTGTCACGAAGGACAGCTGTCAGTCCTCCAGTGTCCACCTCTCAGGACTATAAAGTGTCCCAGAGCACTGGAGCATGCTGCTGCTGATGCAAAGTGGCTCTATGGAAATGATCTGACTGACTGCAGCAGGGACTTGGATGACCCTGATGATGCTGTTTCTCTGCGGATCAATACATTGATCAGAGCACTGATCAGGAATGTGTCCCTGATCATTCAGATGTGGATTTGCTTTGATGCCTGCACAAAGATTTTCTTTCACAGTGTCTTCTGTCTGCTTTCATTTAATGTCAGAGGGATCAGTTTTACTGTCACACTAATTCAATGATGAATTTGTAAAAAAAAAAAAAAAAAGATTAATTCTGAATCATTGCTGCAATGTTTGAAAGGTAAAATGTTAAATATTTAATTCTTTTCAAAACAGGAAGTGATAATGTTGAGTTTGTGGTGTTCAGAGTCAGAGAGCCGTGTGTCTCTACGGTGAGAGGTTTTTGTACGGCGACTCGATCAGTTTGTATCACTGTGGTGGACTTTTGGTGGAGGAACCAGGCTGGATGTTGGAAGTAAGTTTCTGTTCAAATATTGAATCAGTTCAGGTTTGAATTTCTGTGTCTGAACATTTGCAGGAGATATAAATTTCCTCCGGTCTGTTCGAAATCTCTTTAATTCCAAATTTCTCCTCTTTAACCTTGAAGCTGAACTCAGAGCAGCTTTACTGAACTTCTCTTTAAACGTTTGATTTTATTTGTTACATTTTAACAGCTTGAACTGTAGGAAACATGAACAAAAGCCTTACAGTGTTTAAATGACGCCCATGATGTTCTCTTTCATTTTTATTTAGCTGAGTTGAGTATTTTCTGAAACACTGAGACAGGTTTCTAAAATGACTTAAATCATCTTTTAACCTCGCTTTGAAATCATGTCGACGCCTCTCTGATGCTGTTTGTGTTTTTAAATCTGTCTGATGAACAATTTAAATTTGCTCGTCAGTTATTTCGGGACGTTATTTTTTTGATAATGTTGTTTAACAGCGGGCGTGATGAGCTTTTGTCCTTTTCAGAGTTCTGACAGTAAACGTGTTTGTATGAATGCAGCAGGACTTTGACGTGAAGAATATTTGGCTGGAAACATTTTCAGCGTTGAGATTTCAGATGGGATTCTTTTATTTCCAGTGTAGTTTGGCGTCTCTGGGGTCGTATGGGGACTCTTTGTGTGCTGATATGCATGAGAGGTTTCTGAAAGGGAAGTGAAACAATGTGTGAGCGGGTGACTGCTGGAGCAGAAACACCATCTGACCGAAACTCCTTCACGGAGAAAACCCGCTCCTTCACAGTAAAGCTGTCCCGGTTGCTGGTGTGTGATTGACAGCTTTGTGGTCCCCGTCCTCTGAGCTGATTGGTGTCTCCTAGGTGATGTCCGTCCCACCCTGATGGTGCTGCCCCCCTCCAGCGAGGAGCTGCAGCAGGGGAGGGCCACGCTCATGTGTCTGGCCAACAAGGGCTTCCCCTCGGACTGGAGTCTGTCCTGGAAGGTGGACGGCAGCAGCGGCGGCAGCTGGGACGAGAGCAGGAGTCCCGGCGTGCTGGACAAGGACGGCCGCTACAGCTGGAGCAGCACCCTGAGGCTCCCTGCAGACCAGTGGAGGAAGGTGGGCTCTGTGACCTGTGAGGCCACCCAGGGCTCCCAGACTCCGCTGTCAGAGACACTGACCAGAGACCAGTGTTCCCAGTCCTGAGCTGCCTCGCTGGGACTCCGCTGCTGGTTTTCGTCTGCTGCTGCTCTCACTCTGCACTCAGGAACTTTCTCTGTCTTTGATTTCACAGCTTTCGGCAGCAGCATCTACCAGCTTGTTGCAAAGTTTCAATATTGTTTCACCGTTTCCACGTAATAAAGACGTCTTCATCCAATCGGCTGTTTTCATCTTTATTATCATCAGAGTGTCTCAGTGATTTTCTCTGAAGAGTGACGGCATTTAAGGTGTGTCTGAACAACATGCATGACTATTTGAATCAAACCACAAAAGGAGAAAAAAAGTTTGCCAAATGTGAAATAAATAGCAGTATATCGTCTGCAGGGAGAGAAATAAAATGAGTGTGATCTACGATTTATCCAAGAAATATGAACACACTGTTTCTGCCGAAGATCACAAACACAAATAAATTATGACACCAGGACACTGTTAACAGTTTACTAGTGCACATACTTTATCAATAATTTTTGCTCTGATTTAAAAACGACATGTTTGACAGAATATAAAACAGCCACGATGACTGAAATAACTCAAACACACGATTACTAACTTTAGATCATAACGTGTTCATCAAATCAGCTGTTTTCATCTTTATTATTGTCACAGTGTCTCATTGACTCTCCCAAAGCTGACTGTTTTCAAAACTTAGCAGACAAATATATAATTTCTCCACGAAGAATTTACAAAGAATATCTGCAATCATATCATATTCAGCCAAGTATAGGAAGGACTGTGATGGTTTGATAGTTTCTAAAGAACCTGCATTAGTACTAGAATAAAACAACAAAAGTTGGAGAAATAAAAAGCTAAATCTGAAATAAATAATAGTACATCGTCTGCACAGAGATGAATAAAATAAATGTTGTGTATAATTTACCTGAAAAACATTTACGTAGTATTTCTGGCTGACAAAGACAATTTCAGAGATGACAGCAGGACTCATTAAAACGTTACTGATTTACATGCTCTGTATAATTGGTTTGAATCATAAAAAATACTAGTTTGCAGAATTCAAAACACACATCATATAAAAAAGGTTACAGACACAATTTGTAGTGTTAGTGTCGATGTTATCATACATCATAAATAAAACTCATCTAAAACAGAGGTTAGCTTTGATGTGCAGCAAAAAAACTCCTTTTTTTATAACTTCACAGTATTTATTCTCACAGTATCACAGTATGTTTAGTGTTGAAAAGTTATGAATTATTGATTTCATACTTCCGTATGAAATCTAACCTCCGTAGATTTAGTTTCAGTGCAGCTGGTGAGTCAGATCAGTTCCTCTGCAGCTGAGGGAGGTTTTTGTACGACGCTTTTTCACGGTGTGAACACCCACTGATTGTTGATATAATGTGCACTCTGGCAGTAGTAAACTGCTGCATCTTCAGTCTGAACTGCACTGATGGTCAGGGTGAAGTCAGTCCCAGATCCGCTGCCTGAAAAACGATCTGGAATCCCTGACTCTCTCGTGCTGACAAGGTAAATGAGCAGTTTAGGAGTTTCTCCGTCTCTCTGTTGGTACCAAGAGAGGCAATACTCAGATGCATAACTGCCACAATCTCCGTCCACCTCATCATTAAAGCTACAGCTGATGGAGACCGTGGCTCCTGGAGCAGATCTCACTGCTCCAGGCTAAGTCACTGTGACCTGACCTCTGGACTCTGAGGACACAGGGACAAAAACAGAAAGCAGCGTCATGGTTTTGTGCTCTTCATTTCAGAGGGACGGATGCTGATGGAGGAGAGGAGTTTGATTCTCTGGACTTTACCTGTGAAGCAGCAGCAGAGGAGAGTCCCGATGAGGACGGAGGTCAAAGTCATGTTTCTGATGAGGAGGGTTTCTGTGACTTCTGTTGTCACGAAGGACAGCTGTCAGTCCTCCAGTGTCCACCTCTCAGGACTATAAAGTGTCCCAGAGCACTGGAGCATGCTGCTGCTGATGCAAAGTGGCTCTATGGAAATGATCTGACTGACTGTTGGTCAGAAACATGTCAGTGCTGATGGTTTCGTTTCCTTTTCCCGTGTATGGACTGACTTTAACGAGTGTGTTTTAAAATCAGAGGGTCTTCTTTTATGTATTTGTACTTTCACTGTCCCTCAGATTTACAAAGAAAGAGTAAAAGTCTTCTGACTCCACAACTGACATGTCATTACTGGTTACTGCCCAGCAAACTTTGTACGAGTGTTTTATTGAGCTCAGCCAAGTCTTCGTTAAAAGCAGGTAAACTGTGGTTACATAAGGGTTAATTATTACACTGTACACATTAATAGTTTGACCCGAGAAAACTTAGTGCTGTTATATCAAATTTTCTCTGCTCTATTACTTTAAAAATACAAAACGACTAAAAAATTTATTAGAAATTACCCGATAGACTTTGATGTGTTTTTGTTGATGATTGCAAAAAAAGTTAACCTTTTTGCTGACGACACAACGTTTTACTTTGAAGGAGTCCGAGCCATATTTAGAATTCTTTAGGTGATATAGTTTCTAATTTATACTTATTACTGATTATACTGATACTAATCAAAAATACTTCAAATGGAAATGGAAATACTTTATAACAATCCTCAACAGGGGGGTTGTATTTGGGGGTAGGGTATTTTTTAAATATAATTTAGGTGAGGGTGTTTTCCTTTTTTTCTTTTTTTCTCTGCATTGGGAACTTTAACTTTTTATCCTTAAATTATTATTTTTTTCCTGATTACATTTACTTACTTTAACTTAAATAACATTTTTCAGTTTTCAGTGCAAGACTTTCACGAGTAAAAGTAAAAGCACAGTGTGGTATTCGTACTTTTACTTAAGTGAAGAAACTGGATACTTCTTCCTCCGCTGACTGTTTACATCACAAAGATTTATATTTGTGAAGACATTAAAGAGAATTTTATTTTGACATCCGGCACCGGAAGTGATTGTTCCCGTGTTACGGACCGGAACAACGGGAACAGTCAGCGGAGAGAAGCCGTTAGCTGAAATAAACGCCGCAGAAAAACCGACGCGTTATTCGGTCAATCGGAGATGGACCGACACCGGAAGCAGCTGGATCTTATATTAAAACCGGAAACGAAGCCACGAGGAGACGGTTTGTTTCCTTCCTGCTGCTCTGCTAATGATGCTAAGCTAACGTTAGCCTGTTAGCCGCAGCTAGCTCCGTGCAGAAAGGGGCGTGTGCAATGTAGCTGCTAATTATCGAAATATCCCAGACTGTCAGCAGCTACTAAAAAACAAAGTACAGACAAAGTAATCTGCTCCGCGGGGACGATATTTAATATCACAACCAACCAAATAAAGAAAATAAGAAAATATTATCCAGTTATATAAATTTCTTTAACTGACACATCAGCCCTAATCATGAATATCAAACATTCATTCATTTACAGAATTTTATCAGATTAATGTCCAAAATCTGACTTATGTCCAAAATCTGATTTATGTCCAAAATTTGATTAATGTTCTAAAATCCCTAAAACGATCCTTAAAACCTCCTAAAATCTGCAAAACATCCTTAAATTTGATTAATGTCCTAAAACCATTCAAACGTCCTAAAATACTCGCATCGGTCGCCCATGTACTGATGTCAGAAACAAAATAAGCTTCTAAGTAACTGTAGAAACTGTGAAACTGAAATAAATAGTTTCTCTTTGCTGAAATCACTGTGTAAGACATTATTATTCAAAAACATTAAAAGAAGGTAGCAACAAAAGAAGAAATGAACCAGAGGTTAGAAGAAGTTATCTGAAAAATCTGCCCCCCCAAAAAATAAAAACAATGCAAAAAGCTCAAAATTACCACCTCATCTTTTAAAAAAATACGAGTGCTCTCTTTTTTCATCTTACTCGATTACTCTGCTGAAAATACCGTCTCCGAGCTAACGTCGTGTGTCCAAACTGACAAAAGTTTAAACATAAATTCAGATTTGTCCGTGTGATCCAAACAGCTGACTGACGTTATCTCCAGCAGGTCGCCAACAACTCTGCTTTATTCAACACAAGAACGTATAAAAATGAGCTGCATGGTAACCATAGTAACCACAGCGAGCCTCTAATACAGACCGGCCTTTGTTTGTCCGAATGTGGATCCACAGCGGGCTGGTAAGGGGGACGAGGACTTTAATTGAGACTAGGCTTTTACAGGTTTTACGGTTGTTAATCCACACCACTGAAACCGTCTGACACAAACACATGATGTCCGTCTGTGTTTCAGGTCGACTTTCAGGTGTCCGAAAAGTGATCATTGGTGAAGAGGAGCAGGAGGACCCAGAGCCCCCACACATTAAAGAGGAGCAGGAGGACCCAGAGCCCCCACACATTAAAGAGGAGCAGGAGGACCCAGAGCCCCCACACATTAAAGAGGACCAGGAGGAACCAGAATCTCCACACCATAAAGAGGAGCAGGAGGACCCAGAGCCCCCACACATTAAAGAGGAGCAGGAGGAGCTGTGGAGCAGTCAGGAGGGAGAGCAGCTTCAAGGTCTGGAGGAGGCTGATATCACCAAGTTCCCATTCACTCCTGTCCCTGTGAAGAGTGAAGATGATGAAGAGAAACCTCAGTCCTCACAGCTTCATCAAAGACTAACTGAACAGATGGAAACAGAAGCTGATGGAGAGGACTGTGGAGGACCAGAACCAGACAGGGACTCACATCCAGATACACATTTACAACCAGAGACTGAGGACAAGACTGGAGACTCTTCTGAACCTGAGACTGAGGACAGTGATGATTGGAGGGAGACCAGAGAACCTCAGCCAGGTTTAAACTCTCTGAAAAAGAATCGAGTTAGGGAGAAACCTTTCAGCTGCTCTGAGTGTGGGAAAAGATTTGGCTTTAAAGGAAATCTGAAGCGACACATGATAAGTCACACAGGAGAGAAACCGTTCAGCTGCTCAGTATGTGATCAAAGATTTTTGCAAAAGGCACATCTTAAGAGACACACTATAACTCACATAGGAGAAAAACCATTCAGCTGCTCGGTGTGTGGGAAAAGATTTGGCTCTGAGTCACGTCTGGTTGAACATGTGGTAACTCATACAGGAGAGAAACTCATTAGCTGTTCAGTGTGTGCGAAATCTTTCACACAGAGTGAAAATTTAGAGACACACATGAGAATCCACACAGGAGAGAAACCTTTGATATGCTCAGTTTGTGGTAAAATTTTTAAACGAAAAAGAGATCTCGAAGAACACATGAGAACTCACACAGGAGAAAAACCTTTCAGCTGCTCTGAGTGTGGGAAGAGATTTGGCTTCAAGTCACAAATAAAGGAACACATGAGAACTCACACAGGAGAAAAACCTTTCAGCTGCCCTGAGTGTGGGAAAAGATTTGGCTGCAAGGCGAATCTGAAGAGACACGCGGTGACTCACACAGGAGAAAAAAATTTCAGCTGTTCAGTGTGTGAGAAATCTTTTACAGAGAGCGGAAGTTTACAGAAACACTTTAGAATCCACACAGGAGAGAAACCCTTTAGCTGCCCAATTTGTGGTAAAAGTTTTAATCAGAATGAAGTTTTGAAGACACACATGCGAACTCATACTGGAGAGAAACCTTTTATTTGCACAGTTTGTGGTAAAAGTTTTATGTACAAGACGAGTCTGACAGGTCACATGGGACATCACGCCGGGGGGAAAAGATTCAGCTGCAGTGTTTGTGATCGAAGATTCACGTGGCTTTATCAGCTCAGAAACCATCAGTACTTCTCCTGTCAGTCCTCTCCGCTCCAAACTCAAACTGAGGACGACAGAGAGGCAGAACCTCCAGCCAGAAATCCAGATCCACATTCACAACCAGATACTGAGACCGGAGACTCTTTAGTGGCAGAGGTTGAAGTCAGTGTTGATGACTGGGAGAGCAGAGAACCTCGGTCAGGTTTAAACTCTCTGAAAAAGTTGCTGTGAGTGATTTGAAATCTGCTCTGAATGTGCACAAATGTGTTAAAAGACAAAACTTCATTAAAACATGATTTATGAGACTTTAATGTTATTTTGTTGTTATTTTTTATCACTTTCAATTCTGTAAATTATGTAGGACTAAAGGTGATAGGATGGATTAATTTTTGCAGTTTTCTGAAAAGCAGAATTTTGCACATTTCTCCTTGGTATTAACATCTACTATAATGCAAGAATCCAATGACCAAATGCATAAAACGATGTGTAGATTCATGACTAAAACGGGAGGCGGCTTTCCATGAACTTAAGCTGTATTTAGTAAATGTTGATGAAACTCAATGTGGAGCTGACTGTGTTTCCACTGAGTGATGTTCTGAGACTTCTCTTCTGGCGATAACATCCCAGTAACCATGGCGATGGATCTTCAAAACATTAGCAGCTTTATTTCTATTGCAGCCACCAAACTAGCCGTCATTATGTCCAATCCAAGGCCACGTATGAGGGATTTCTGGGAGATGTAGTCCATGATTTCACAGAGGAATTGTGGATTCAAAACATGAGGGAGCCAGTTCCTACTGACAAGCACATAGACACAGCATCATGTGACCTCACAGCATCATGTGACCTCACAGCATCATGTGACCTCACAGCGTCATGTGACCTCACAGCGTCATGTGACCTCACAGCGTCATGTGACCTCACAGCATCATGTGACCTCACAGCGTCATGTGACCTAGAAAAGACTAAAAAGGTTTTCCACTGCAGTTTGGACGAATATGGATTTTTACTGTCGCCTGAAATATCACCTCATGCCAGCGTAAAAACCTTGTAGTGTTAATCGGGAGTTTTTTGTGTAAAACAGTCATGTTTCTTTTGAGCATATTTTATATTCACAATTTCAATTTGAGTAATTTGAGGGTTAATGGAAACCCTCCTAGAGATGTGAAATCTAATACCTGCTCTGAATGTGCACAAATGTGTTAAAATTGAAATTTATTAATGTTAATTAAAACAAGATTCACGAGACGTGAACCTTTCAGGCCGCAGCAGGACGTGAAAACAGAACATGCAGCTTTTCAGTGGAGGTAAATGTGTTGATCTGAGCGGATGAATATTTGATGCTTTGTTTGCTTTGAAACTTATTGAGTTTTGGTGATAAGTTGATGTTTTGACAGACTGGTGTGGTTTTATCTGATAATGTGATGTGCTTTTATTGGCTTTTCCATATTCTGTACATTAATCTCTTTGGGACACAAATAATCTCCCTTACACTGTTACTTTCTCTTTTTTGGGACTTAATAAAGGCGACACAAGAACTGAAAGAGCTGCGTCATTCCTTCCTGATCTGTTTCTTTGTTCTCTGCTCCCTGAAAAGAGATCACACCACAGTGTGCCACAACATGAAGGACATTTGAACATTTAATGACGTCTCCGTTCAGTTCAGATCTTTAAATCTCATATCTGTAGTTTTGTGCAAGCGAGAAAGAATTTTAATATCAGCAATGCTGCGTGTCTTATTTTGAAGGCCGCCCCGGCAGTGTTGGTGTGTACTTCCGCCGGTGTGACGGTGATCTCGGTTAGCAGAGTGAACCGTTAGCTGGATCTAAATAACGGCAGAAAAACAAACCGTCAGAGTTTAGTTCAGTAACCGGAGCAGAGATGGACCGACACCGGAAACTGCTGCTACACGAGGCTTCAAACCCGAGAAGAAGAAGAAGAAGAGGTTTGTTTATTTTCTGCTAATGATGCTAAGCTAACGTTAGCTGTTAGCCGCAGCTAGCTTCAGTCTGAACCTTTATTGTTTGTTTTGTTATTGTTTGTTCTTTATTTGTTTATTTATCAGAAGATATATATACATAAACAATAATAAGTGTTTAATTCCTCTTTCATGAAAGTCTTATCTCCGCTGAATATATAAGATGCGCATCTGATGTTTTTGCTCATATTTTTGTTTTCCATGTTCTGAATAGAGATCTCACGTTTAGTGACAGGCCTGTAACTCCGGATCTTTCTCTCCCACAGACTGATTTAAACTTCTCTCAAAACTTGAAACGCATTATTATTTGTTCTTTTATTAAAAGTGCGTGAAAACGTTGCGTTTATTAGCGCATGAAAGATAGAGAACAAATCACGTCTCGATTTGAGCCCGTCAGGGACAGAACATTTTATTTCTCATTACAAGACGATCTGGTATTTAATAAGACAGTATGAATGACTGTCATAACCTGTGACGTTAACCCTTTCCTCTCTGGTGGTAAACTGAGCTGCTGCTTACAGGAATAATCTGTTCAGCACTGTTATTGAAGCTAAATATTTAGCTTAGCTTGTTTCCAACGTTACAGACTCGGACAGCTCAACCGGAAGTGGAGCTCTGCAGCGAAATGTGAAAACATGATAAGTTTTCGTCAGTTAAGTATCTGTAAAAATGAAAACTGTATTTGCTGAATTTCAGTTGAATTGCTTTATTAAAGAACTGCCTTTGGTGGTTAGCCATCGAGATTAGCATCCATGGAAGTTAACTTCTGCTATGCCAAAACAAAAAAGACATCCAACCAAAAAGACATCCAACCAACAACATCCACCAACACACATCCAACCGACGACACATCCAGCAAAAGCGGTGACTTTGAAAGGAGGGAAAACAGATTTTCGTGTTTTAAGCACTTGTTTCTGGGGTTCTTTGTAGCTCCTTTTCACACAGAGATCACTCTTCAGAGCTGCTACGAAGTCCCGTCTTTACGCCTCCTTTACATTTTTACGTAGAACCTAACAGCAGCGGCATCATGTGGCTCCAGTGTGATTTTAGACAGCATGCTGGCATCATGGAAACAAAAGAGGCAGGACATTTAACACAACAGCACTGATCTCTAATGTGATACATAATATACAACAACAATGACATGACATGCCAATAACGATCATGTGGACAGTTAAGGCCGCTGTTCCTTTTCTTTGAGTTAGCCGCTATGCTAAAACTTCCTTTTTAAATCTACCACAGTGGGTTGCACATGTAACATGTAGACAAAACTTCACCATGACTTAACCGTCTTTCTTGGTAGTTTTCTGGACAGCTGTTTTGTCTTTCAGCCTCAGACTCAGTCAGCCGTTTCTTCTTTGTGCGTTCTTATTCATGTCCACACACATCTCCATACACACAAAAATTCAAACCATTTACTGCCTGTAACAACAATCTGTAGTTGTTGTTGTTTACATATCCGTTGTTCAGCAGCAGAACGTCAGAACTCAGAATAAGATCTTTAAGAATCTGTTCTTCTCGTTTTATGTCGATTCAAGATACTTCTTGTTGTTGGTTTGAGTTTAGTGATGGACACTAATGAGTCTGTCCTTCATCCTGATTCCTGCAGACGTCCAGCAGCTGTTGGTGGTTAAAGAAGAGGTTCCCCCTTCCAGTGTGGACCAGGAGAACCTAGAACCCCCACACATCAAACAGGAGCAGGAGGACCCAGAACCCCCACACATCAAACAGGAGCAGGAGGACCCAGAACCCCCACACATCAAACAGGAGCAGGAGGACCCAGAGCCCCCACACATTAAAGAGGACCAGGAGGACCCAGAGCCCCCACACATTAAAGAGGACCAGGAGGACCCAGAGCCCCCACACATTAAAGAGGAGCAGGAGGAGCTGTGGAGCAGTCAGGAGGGAGAGCAGCTTCAAGGTCTGGAGGAGGCTGATATCACCAAGTTCCCATTCACTCCTGTCCCTGTGAAGAGTGAAGATGATGAAGAGAAACCTCAGTCCTCACAGCTTCATCAAAGACTAACTGAACAGATGGAAACAGAAGCTGATGGAGAGGACTGTGGAGGACCAGAACCAGACAGGAACTCACATCCAGATACACATTTACAACCAGAGACTGAGGACAAGACCGGAGACTCTTCTGAACCTGAGACTGAGGACAGTGATGATTGGAGGGAGACCAGAGAACCTCAGTCAGGTTTAAACTCTCTGAAAAATGATCAAGTCCCTGTCAGGGAGAAACCGTTCAGCTGCTCTGAGTGTGGGAAAAGATTTTACACCAAGGGAAGTCTGAAGAGACACGTGAGATCTCATACAGGCGGAAAAACATTCAGTTGCTCTGTGTGTGGGAAAGGATTTAGCACCAAGGGAAATCTGAAAGAACACATGAAAATTCATACAGGAGAGAAACCATTCGGCTGCTCACTGTGTGATAAAAGATTTGTGTGTAAGGCATATCTGATAAGGCACATGACAACTCATACAGGAGAGAAGCCATTCAACTGCTCAGTATGTGATAAAGCTTTTAGTGAAAGGGGAAATCTGAGGAGTCACATGAGAACTCATACAGGAGAGAAACCTTTCACCTGCTCCATTTGTAGGAAATGTTTTACACAGAGTGGAAGTTTATATAAACACATGAAAAACCACAAAGGAGATAAGAGCTTCAGCTGCAGTATTTGTAACCAAGTATTCACTTCATTCAAACTGCTTGTAATCCATCAGTGTGTCGGTGGTCACTCCTCACAGCTTCATCAGACTCAAACTGAGGAGAACAGAGAGGCAGAGCCTCCAGCCAGCAGCTCAACCCAACACATGGAAACAGAAGCTGATGGAGAGGACTGTGGAGGACCAGAACCAGCCAGGAACTCACAGACAGATACACATTTACAACCTGTTAGTGAAGACGATACTGGAGACTCTTCTGAACCTGAGACTGATGACAGTGATGATTGGAAGGAGACCAGAGAACCTCAGTCAGGTTTAAAAAATGATCAAGTTCCTGTCAGGGAGAAACCCTTCAGCTGCCCGGAGTGTGGGAAAAGATTTGTCAGCAAGATGATTCTAAAAAGACACGAGAGAAGTCACACTGGAGACAAACCTTTCAGCTGCTTAGTTTGTAAGAAGTCATTTAGAAATAGTGAAGGTTTACAGGTACACATGACAATCCACACAGGAGAGAAACCATTCAGCTGCTCAGAGTGTGGGAAAAATTTTGTTAGCAAGATATGTCTGAAGATGCACACAAGATCTCATACTGGAGAGAAACAGTTTTGCTGCTCTGAGTGTGGGAAACAATTTAGCACCAAGGGAGCTCTGATGGGACACATGAGAACTCATACAGGAGAAAAACCATTTAGCTGCTCTGGGTGTGGGAAAAGATTTAACTCCAAAGGAAATCTGAAGGAACATATGAGCTCTCATACAAAAGAAAAATCTTTCAGCTGTTTAGTCTGTTACAAGTCTTTTACCAGGAATGGATATTTAAAAGAACACATGAGAATCCACACAGGAGAAAAACCATTCAGCTGCTCAGTGTGTAGTAAAGAATTTATTGGAAGAGGACGTCTAAGTATACACATGAAAGTCCACACAGGAGAGAAACCTTTCAGCTGCTCTGAGTGTGACAAAAGATTTTGTTACAAGGCAGATCTGAAGATGCATATGTTGACTCATACAGGGGAGAAACCCTTCAGCTGTAGTGTGTGCAACAAAAAATTTGGCTACAAAGCAGATTTGAAGACGCACATGAGAACTCATACAGGAGAGAGACCCTTCAGCTGCTCAGTCTGTGCGAAATCATTTACATATAGAGGAAGTTTAAAGTTACACATGAGAACTCACACAGGAGAGAAACCTTTCAGCTGCTCTGAGTGTGACAAAAGATTCATTACAAGCGGAGATCTGAGGAATCATATGAGAATCCACACAGGAGACAAACCTTTCAGCTGTTCTGAGTGTGACAAAAGATTCATTACAAGTGGAGTTCTGAGGAATCACATGAAAACCCACACAGGAGAGAAACCTTTCAGCTGCTCTGAGTGTGACAAAAGATTCATTTTAAGTGGAAATCTTAGGAAACACATGAGAATACACACAAGAGAGAAACCCTTCAGCTGTTCTGAGTGTGACAGAAGATTTGGCTTCCAGTCTAATCTGAAGACGCACATGTTGATTCATACAGGAGATAAACCAATAAGCTGCCCAGTCTGATAGAGAACAGATGAAGGTAAATATGAGAAAACACACAGGAGAGAAACCTTTCAGCTGCTCTGAGGGAAACAAAAGATTTATTGGAAGTGGAGATCAGAGGAAACAAAGGAGAATCCACACAGGAGAAAGCCATTCAGCAGCTCAGCGTTTGGGAAAGGTTTGAAACAAAAGAAACGTGAAGTCACATGGCAAAAGTCATGAGTGTGTTGTGAACAGCAGTGGCAGTAAAACTGCTGCTTCAGATGAAACTGAGCAACGGAGGGTTGAAACAGTTCTGGACCAGAGTTTATGTTAGCCAAAATGTTGGCCAAAATTTCTGGTGGGAAATAAAAAAAAAGACAACATAAAACATAAACTTGTATTTTCCAGACCAGATTTGGGGATATTAACTACT
Organism: Plectropomus leopardus; assembly: GCF_026936395.1. Taxonomy (NCBI): domain Eukaryota; kingdom Metazoa; phylum Chordata; class Actinopteri; order Perciformes; family Serranidae; genus Plectropomus; species Plectropomus leopardus. Next base: position 33,928,738 of record NC_142192.1, on the reverse strand, counting down.
TATCTACCGCAGTGTGCGTCTGGGCCTCTCCAGAGCACACGACGCATGCATGGCAGTCACGGCCTCTTAGCATGCTCGGCGTAGTTAGTTGACAGCATTATGGATCCCGTTCTGCAGGAACATTTCCAACATGCTGCTGTTCTCCTGGTAGAACAGACCGATTCCAACCTCGGTAAGTCAGACGGTGGATAACGAACTCTATGTTTCACTCAAGATGCGCAGCAATAGTTCCACTAGGCGGGTTTCCATTTCACATTTAAACTTAATTTTCAATAAAACACAATTGCGAGATGACTGCGTTTCCATAAACTGATATTATGTGATGTGGATTATTTTGATACCTGAAATACCACCTCATGTAAGCGGAAAAACTTTGTGGCGAAAAACTGAATTTTTTTCTAACTGACGTGTTTTCAGTAGGAGTATTTTGTATTCGCAGTTTCAGTTTTTGCAATTTGAGGGTTAATGGAAACCGGCCTAGTGTCAGGACTATTTTATTCTGCGAGCTGCAAGCGAATCTGGCAGGAAAACACACTGATGAAGAATTGTGTATGAAGGATATAAATGATAGATATAAGTGATCTGGTTATGAAGAAAACATGCTGTGTAACACACAGAGACAGACACCACATGTCATTAAAAAACAACAAAGGAGCAGAATCGTTTGCTGACGGAGAAACGAGCTTCTGGTGTCAAGGGCCAGCAGGTCCCGACCACAGACTTTAATAAGACCTGGCGGCTGTGTGACAACACATCAGAGCGCTTCAGCGTTCAGTGTGTCGGTGACTTTGATGCTAGAAACATCCTGAATTCCCAGAAGTGACCCAAAATCTCAGAAAAGACCTAAAAATCCTAGAATCATGTATGGGGCTGCTGCGACTGGCCTGTAGTTTCCTGTCATTTTTCGAAAGTGGCCCCTGAAGCAAAGCAGGTTGAGCGTTTCTGTTTTAGAGCTTCCTTTTCTTGGTTACATCCCAGAACACACCTGTCGGTTATGATGCTGTCAGGTGGATGGATTATCTTACAAAACGAGAAATGCTAACCAACGCAGATTTTAACAAATTTGTGACATAAAATCAGAGAGAAATATTTCTACTGAGTCCAACAAAAAGTCTCAGATCCTCAAGTTAAACCTGTGAAAAGTGCGAGCAAAAAAGTGTCTATTTTTTTGTTCAGTGCAGGCTGAACAAGACTAACCAAGACGGTTTTATTATTATTATTATTATTATTATTATTATTATTATTATTATTATTATTATTATTATTATTATTTGTCGAGTTAAAATGTAATATATATGTGTGTATATATTCTCCACAGGTGGCAGCGCTCTTGTACAATGTTGAACTGTCCCTTAAAAACATCACCAATAACTTCACCTTCAGACAAATTCATCAGATACCAACAAAAACAGATGAAATATCAGATTTACACTCCGAGACCAAAAGTTGTATCTTTTGTTTGAAACTTAAAGAGAAACAAACTACCATCATCTTATAGTATTTGTCTTGTTCATACTGAGTTGGTTGAATCAGTAAAAAGCATCGAGGGTTTCTCAGACTGGAAGGACTGAATAAAGGCGACACAACAACTGAAGAGCTGTTTCTTTTTTTCCTGATCTGTTTCTTTTTCTCTGGAGTTGACAAAAGCCTCTGTGGTTTTTCGCTCGTGTCATGCTGCTGGTAAGTTTGTGCAAACATTTTATTTTTATATGCATTTAAACGAGACTTAGAATAAAGTAATTCTGTTGAAATATATTAATATGTTTTGTTTGGCCAATGTAGAAAATAACCTTCTGCACATAGACATCAGACGGCATTTGACAAAAGTGGTGTTGGATTTGCTGAATTAATTTTGTTTATAAGTTTTTTTTTTAAATATTTAACATCAGTGAAATTTGCAGTGTGCACAAAGTTACTCTGACAACCCGGTCCAGCGCGCGGACATGTCCGACAGTTTTACAAACTGTCGCTCCTGCGAGGTTCTCCAACAAAACACCTGCCAATAAGCCTGGAGGTGGCTATAGCGTCCATACCATTGCTTCATTACATATACCTGTAAGCCAGGCACCACCAACTGGCGGACCACGGTCTGGATCCAGACCAAAACTTCATCCTGTGCGGACCCGTGGCCAAGTTGTAATACAATGTAAGAATGAGAACGATATTTTTAAGGAGTAGTGCTGGGCAATTAAGCTGCAGTGCTGTAGTTAATTTATTTCTTTGAAAGAATTGTGATAAAATCAAAGCAGTCTTATGACTGTCCCCTAAATCAAAATTAAAAATATCGGTCCCTCCACAGTGCTCTATTTGTTCGGAGTCACACATGGGGGCTCTTATTTTGAAGGCGAGCTGCCCCGGAAGCAGCATTGTCTCCTGCGTGTAACTTGACGCAGTTTGACGAAGATGGCGTCGGGCAGAGCCGTCTGTTAGCAGAGAGTCTTTGTTGTGTTGATAAAGTGTGAAAATGTGTAAAGTCCAAATGCTGAGAGCGTTGGTGAAGCAGCGACTAACTGCGGCTGCTGAAGAGATATTTGGGCTGTTTGAAAGAACGATAGCAGAGTACGAGGAGGAACTTTCTCGATCAAAAGAGGAGAACGAGCGACAACGGAAACTACTGGACGCTGTTTTCAACCCTCAGCTCCGGTTACACAGAGCAGGTCTGTTTACCTGAGGGACTGTTCTCTATTTATCACAGCGGGGCTGTTTACCTGAGGGACTGTTCTCTATTTATCACAGCAGAGCTGGTTAACTGATCTCCTTTAGTCACTTTCCTGTGACTGCAGATTTCATTCAGGGGAAGGTGTTGTCAGGTGACATCCAACCTGCCTCGGACATTTCCACCATGAACACTGCAGATTTGAAGCAGGTGGCTGTCCTGTCATACGGAACGCAGCAGGAAAATGCTTCCACTTATGTCGGCTGCTTTTTCCCGGCTTTTTGTGGGTTGACGCAGTCTTGAGCATCTCAGAGTGAGACACGTTTTCCCCCTCGGCTGCTGCCTCTGTTTGAGACGTTGAAACAAAGTGGTCTCGATGGTACTTTTAGTTGCAACAGCATTTAAGTAAGCTTTGCAGCGGTCTGTGGTTTGTTTGAGATCAGATCTGTACGTTTTCTATGATCTCTCTCCAGGTTGACTCGCTGGTGTCAAGCTGGTCCTCTCGAGGTTCAGTTCTGCTGATCCTCAGGTGTGCACTCAGAGCATGGCCCCCAAAGTGCATCGGCCTGTCTCCTCCACAGCTTTCTGAGGGCTGATCAGTCTTCCAGAGCTAACTTCACCCAACAGTTTTTTGTGAACCTCTATGGGCTCTTGATGAACTGAGTTGGTTGGCCTCCTTGTCCTTCCTCAGCCTCAGAGACCTCTCTGCCCTTCTCAGTCTGCATAGTTTCACTCAAAGTCCACTGTTCAGATCTTTGATGCCCCCCTTTCCCTCAGCACTAGCTCCTTTGAACTGGCTGTTGAGAGTCTTGATTTCCCTTCTCAAATGTAAGATCTCTGTCTCTCTCCTGTTTGGCTGTTTCCAGATGTTTTCTTTCTTCTCCTCTGGGTCAAATCCCTCTCTGGCCCTGTTGAAGAGAATCGTTGTCATGCTGTCAATTTTCCTCTCAGCTGTTCCTGTCAAGGTCCTGGTCGAGTTGGACCCTTCCTGTGGTGTCATTTGCTGGGCCCACTTCACCTTCTCCCTAGCAGGTTGAGTACCTGGGATGGCAGTGGGAGAGTCCCTCCTGTGGTTTTGGGGAGGACCAGCTGCTCAGAAGTGTCCTCTGCTGTGGACTGCCTCCTGACAAGAGTCCTCCAGCGTCTCACTCAATGTTTTCTCTGTTCGTTGCAACAGTTTCTACCATTTTCCCATATTTTCTATATTGCATTTAGTGCAACGTTTCTTCTTTGTACCAAAAATGAAGTAAACAAACTATGTATCTTCACAGTAGTACTTCAAAGTAGTGAGAGGATACTCAGGCTTCAACTCTCACTTGTTCTTCTGTTCTGACTGATCAGGTCAGACACTCTGCACTCAGTCGGCTGTTTAGTTTTTGTGTGTTTTTGCTCATGTCCACACACAGAAACTGAAACCATTAATTGCCTGTATCAACAATCTGTCGGAGTAGTTTGTTTAGATTTTGGTTGTTCAGCAGCAGAACTTTGAGTTCATCCTCAGAATAAGATCTCTAAGAATCTCATGATGATTCAAGCTACTTCTGATTGTTTTACTCATTTTTTGGTTTGAGTTTAATGAAAGTCAGTAATGTGTCTGTGCTTCATTATGTCCTGCAGACATCCAGCAGCTGTTGGTGGTAGAAGAAGAGCTTCTCCCGTCCAGTGTGGACCAGGAGGACCCAGAGCCCCCACACATTAAAGAGGAGCAGGAGGACCCAGAGCCCCCACACATTAAAGAGGAGCAGGAGGAGCTGTGGAGCAGTCAGGAGGGAGAGCAGCTTCAAGGTCTGGAGGAGGCTGATATCACCAAGTTCCCATTCACTCCTGTCCCTGTGAAGAGTGAAGATGATGAAGAGAAACCTCAGTCCTCACAGCTTCATCAAAGACTAACTGAACAGATGGAAACAGAAGCTGATGGAGAGGACTGTGGAGGACCAGGACCAGACAGGAACTCACATCCAGATACACATTTACAACCAGAGACTGAGGACAAGACTGGAGACTCTTCTGAACCTGAGATTGAAGTCAGTGTTGATGATTGCAAGGAGACCAGAGAACCTCAGTCAGGTTTAAACTCTCTGAAAAATAATCAAGTTCCTGTCAGTGAGAAACCATTCAGCTGCTCTGAATGTGGGAAAAGATATGGCTTCAAGAAAAATCTGAAAAGACACATGATAACTCATTCAGGAGAGACACCATTCAGTTGCTCTGAGTGTGGGAAAAGATTTGGCTTCAAGTCAAAGCTGAAGACACACGTGAGAACTCATACAGGAGAGAAACCATATACTTGTGCAGTGTGTACTAAAGCTTTTAAAGGGCTTTGGCATCTAAAAATTCACATGAGAACTCATACAGGAGAGAATCCATTTACTTGTGCAGATTGTGGGAAAGTACTCAGTGAAAGTGGAAAACTGAAGATACACATGAGAACTCATACAGGAGAGAAACCATTTATATGTTCAGTGTGTAGTAAAGCTTTCAATGAGTGTGGGAATCTAAGGAGACACATGATAACTCATACAGGAAAGAAACCATTCAGCTGCTCAGTTTGTGGTAAAGGTTTCAGCGAAAATGCAAAACTGAAGATACACATAAGAACTCATACAGGAGAGAAACCTTTCAGTTGCACAATGTGTGATAAAGCTTTTAATGAGCAATGGAGTCTAACAAGTCACATGAGATCTCATACAGGAGAGAAACCATTCAGGTGCACAGAGTGTGGGAAAGCTTTCAGTACAAGTGGCACACTGCATTCCCACAGGAGAACGCATACAGGAGAGAAACCATACAGCTGCTCAGTTTGTCACAAATCTTATACACAGAGTGGTAGTTTATCCAAACACATGAAATCCCACAAAAGAGACAACAGCTTCAGCTGCAGTGTTTGTGACCAAAGATTCACTTTGTATGAACGTCTCAGAGACCATCAGTGTGTCGGTGGTCAGTCCTCACAGCTTCATCAGACTCAAACTGAGGAGAACAGAGAGGCAGAGCCTCCAGCCAGCAGCTCAACTCAACACATGGAAACAGAAGCTGATGGAGAGGACTGTGGAGGACCAGAACCAGCCAGGAAGTCACACCCAGATACTGATGATGACCGATGTTTTTTCTGAACTTGTCTGAGCTCCTCACCATGTTTCTTAGGCTCAGCTCAGACATCCTACAGAGGAAAGTCACTTTAGCCTCTTCTACCAACAATCTGATTGATTTGGTCACTACCTAAAGCTCATGACCAAAGAGATGAAATATCCTGACGTCCCTGAACTGGTCCCCTCTACACACACTCTTGTTCCCTTTGTAAAATGGGAACCACCACCTCAGTCTGCCACTTCACTGGCACTGTACCCGACCTCCAGGCGACCCTGAAAGTGATGTCAACCAAGACATCCCAACAATGTCCAGAGCTTTCAGCATCTCAGGGGGAATCTCCAGATCTGTGGGGGTGTTGCTGTGCTGTGATGTGGTGTGTTGTGGTTGAGCATCTGGCTGATGTTTGTCTTCATCTTATTCTAAACTGGAAGGTCTGATGAAACATCAGGGACCAAGATGGAAACAAGTCCTGGACTTTATCATGTCATTCCTGACAATATTACATATAACTGTATTTTTTTAACCACTGTTTTCATATTCTTGTCAAATAAGTTAAGTTTATTTTATTTGATATGGACATCACAAGTACATTGAGACTGTCCCAGTGGACAGACCAGATGTCAATGCTTAGATGTGTATAGCACACGTGCTAATTTTCAACACCAGTCCATAGGCGGCTTTTCTAAAAACAAAAATAAAGAAACAAATCTCGCCCACAGCGGGCGTCTAGCTGCTGAGGAGCTTTTTGCCGACATCAGCAACTTCTGCCAGATATAAGGATGAGGCTTCCCCTGAGTCACGAGATTCTGCTCAGCTCAGGAGTTTCTCAAAGTGTTCTCCATCACTCGACAATATCCCCGGTCCAGGTCAGCAGTTCTCCTCTCCTGCTCAGCACAGACTGAGACAAGCCCTGCTTTCTCTTCCTGAGGCGTCTAATGATTTGTCAGACCTTCCTCGAGGCCATCTGAAAGTGTCTCTCCACAGCCTTCCCTAACTCCTCCCACAGCTGGGTGTTTGGTTTGGCGATCCCCACAGCTGCAGCCCTTCTGGCCTATCAGCACCCGACTGCTGCTTCAGGAGGTCCCTGGACCAGCCAAGGCTGAAAGGCCTCCTTCTCTGTTTTTTGGTTGTGTTTGTGTGGTTCCAGCAGATGGACCACTCCTGATATTTTTCTTTTTTTTTATTTGGAGTTGACAAAGGCCTTGGTAGTTTTTCACTCTTGTCGTGTTCCTGGTTAGTTTGTGAAAACGCCTTATTTTTGTATGCATTTTAAACAAGACTGCGAATAAAATCTTTGAGATGAAATATCACTATTTTCAGATCAGATGTGTTTATGTTTTTTCTTCTCTTTTTTCCAATGGACGTTTTTGTCTCATATAGTACACTGCCTGGCCAAAAAAAAAGTCGCCTCCTGGATTTAACTAAGCAAATAGGTACGAGCCTCCTATTGGATAATTACTGCATGGGCGGTTATCTTTCAGCTGGCAACAAGTTATTTAACCCCAACTGGTGCAATGAGTTGCTTCTCATTTCCTAAACAACCATGTCAAAAGACACATCCCGTGGTCGTGGAAAAGATGTTAGTCTGTTTGAGAAGGGTCAAATCATTGGCATGCATCAAGCAGAGAAAACATCTAAGGAGATTGCAGAAACTACTAAAATTGGGTTAAGAACTGTCCAACGCATTATTAAAAACTGGAAGGATAGTGGGGACCCATCGTCTTCGAGGAAGAAATGTGGCCGGAAAAAAATCCTGAATGATTGTGATCGGCGATCACTTAAACGTTTGGTGAGATCAAATCGAAGAAAAACAACTGTAGAACTCAGGGCTATGTTTAATAGTGAAAGTAAGAGCATTTCCACACGCACAATGCGAAGGGAACTCATTGGATTGGGAATGAACAGCTGTGTAGCCTTAAGAAAAACACTAATCAGTGAGGCTAACCGGAAAAAAAGGCTTCAATTTGCTAGGGAGCATAAAGATTGGACTCTTGAGCAATGGAAGAAGGTCATGTGGTCTGATGAGTCCAGATTTACCCTGCTCCAGAGTGATGGGCGCATCAGGGTAAGAAGAGAGGCAGATGAAGTGATGCACCCATCATGCCTAGTGCCTACTGTACAAGCCTGTGGGGGCAGTGTTATGATCTGGGGTTGCTGCAGTTGGTCAGGTCGAGGTTCAGCAACAGTATGTGCTCAAAGAATGAGGTCAGCTGACTACCTGAATATACTGAATGACCAGGTTATTCCATCAATGGATTTTTTCTTCCCTGATGGCACGGGCATATTCCAAGATGACAATGCCAGGATTCATCGGGCTCAAATTGTGAAAGACTGGTTCAGGGAGCATGAGACATCATTTTCACACATGGATTGGCCACCACAGAGTCCAGACCTTAACCCCATTGAGAATCTTTGGGATGTGCTGGAGAAGGCTTTGCGCAGCAGTCAGACTCTACCATCATCAATGCAAGATCTTGGTGAAAAATTAATGCAACACTGGATGGAAATAAATCTTGTGACATTGCAGAAGCTTATCAAAACAATGCCACAGCGAATGCGTGCCGTAATCAAAGCTAAAGGCGGTCCAATGAAATATTAGAGTGTATGACCTTTTTTTTTTGGTGGTGACTTTTTTTGGCCAGGCAGTGTATGTCCAAGGTACATTAGACATTTAAAATCCAACATCAAATGCATTTTATTTCTTTTTTTTTTTTTTTTTATAGTTGCTGACTGTAATAAATGGTGTGATTTAAATGATTTTTAAAGGAAAGATACTGCAGGTGTCAAAGGCAAGTTTTCCTTTAATATTGTCAGCAAGTTCTTAAAGAAAAAAGAAATCACCAAAATTATTTTCAAGAAAGAAAATAACACCAAAAAGCTTTGATGAAAATAAGCATTAATAAGAATAAAAGTCCGTTTTTATGAAGAAAAAATGCAATAAAAAAACACCGCAAATTTCAAAGACCAAAAGAAAAAAAAAAAAAAAAAAGTACTAGTTAATTAATGTTTTTAAATAATTGTGGTGAAATTAAAACACAATACAGCCACTGAAGTTTTATGACTGTCCCCAAAGTCAAAATTAAAGATATCGGTCCCTCCTCAGTGCTTGAAACTTAATTGAAATGTCTCCTTTAGCCACCACCCCCTCTTATCTCACAAATAATAAACAGTCCTTTATTTTGACCATGTGTTGAAATATGTTTTGAAGCTTTTGTTATCAAGTTCAAGAATGAAGCTTCAAGCTCAGTAAATGTCATTCTTCAAAAGGTTATGGTTTCCTTTTCCGGAATACGTAACACTTCTGGGCTTTTATTTTGAAGGGAGAGCTGCCCCGGAAGCAGTATTCTCTCCTGTGTGTAGCTGGACGCATTTTGACGAAGATGGCGTCGGGCAGAGCCGTCTGTTAGCAGAGAGTCTTTGTTGTGTTGATAAAGTGTGAAAATGTGTAAAGTCCAAATGCTGAGAGCGTTGGTGAAGCAGCGACTAACTGCGGCTGCTGAAGAGATATTTGGGCTGTTTGAAAGAACGATAGCAGAGTACGAGGAGGAACTTTCTCGATCAAAAGAGGAGAACGAGCGACAACGGAAACTACTGGACGCTGTTTTCAACCCTCAGCTCCGGTTACACAGAGCAGGTCTGTTTACCTGAGGGACTGTTCTCTATTTATCACAGCGGGGCTGTTTACCTGAGGGACTGTTCTCTATTTATCACAGCGGGGCTGTTTAACTGAGGGACTGTTCTCTATTGATCAAGGCGGGGCTGTTTACCTGAGGGACTGTTCTCTATTTATCACAGCGGGGCTGTTTAACTGAGGGACTGTTCTCTATTTATCACAGCGGGGCTGTTTACCTGAGGGACTGTTCTCTATTTATCACAGCGGGGCTGTTTACCTGAGGGACTGTTCTCTATTTATCAAGGCGGGGCTGTTTACCTGAGGGACTGTTCTCTATTTATCACAGCGGGGCTGTTGAACTGAGGGACTGTTCTGTATTTATCACAGTGGAGCTGTGTACCTGAGGGACTGTTCTCTATTTATCACAGCGGGGCTGTTTACCTGAGGGACTGTTCTCTATTTATCACAGCGGGGCTGTTGAACTGAGGGACTGTTCTCTATTGATCACAGCGGGGCTGTTTACCTGAGGGACTGTTCTCTATTTATCACAGCGGGGCTGTTTACCTGAGGGACTGTTCTCTATTTATCACAGCGGGGCTGTTTACCTGAGGGACTGTTCTCTATTTATCACAGCGGGACTGTTTAACTGAGGGACTGTTTTCTATTTATCACAGCGGGGCTGTTGAACTGAGGGACTGTTCTCTATTTATCACTGCGGGGCTGTTTACCTGAGGGACTGTTCTCTATTTATCACAGCGGGGCTGTTTACTTGAGGGACTGTTCTCTATTTATCACTGCGGGGCTGTTAAACTGAGGGACTGTTCTCTATTTATCACAGCGGGGCTGTTAAACTGAGGGACTGTTCTCTATTTATCACTGCGGGCTGTTGAACTGAGGGACTGTTCTCTATTTATCACAGCGGGCTGTTTACCTGAGGGACTGTTCTCTATTTATCACAGCGGGCTGTTTACCTGAGGGACTGTTTTCTATTTATCACTGCGGGGCTGTTGAACTGAGGGACTGTTCTCTATTTATCACTGCGGGGCTGTTTACCTGAGGGACTGTTCTCTATTTATCACTGCGGGGCTGTTTACCTGAGGGACTGTTCTCTATTTATCACTGCGGGCTGTTAACCTGAGGGACTGTTCTCTATTTATCACAGCGGGGCTGTTAAACTGAGGGACTGTTCTCTATTTATCACAGCGGGGCTGTTTAACTGAGGGACTGTTTTCTATTTATCACTGCGGGGCTGTTGAACTGAGGGACTGTTCTCTATTTATCACAGCGGGGCTGTTTACTTGAGGGACTGTTCTCTATTTATCACAGTGGGACTGTTTAACTGAGGTACTGTTCTCTATTTATCACAGCGGGACTGTTTACCTGAGTGACTGTTCTCTATTTATCACAGCGGGGCTGTTGAACTGAGGGACTGTTCTCTATTTATCACTGCGGGCTGTTGAACTGAGGGACTGTTCTCTATTTATCACAGCGGACTGTTTAACTGAGGGACTGTTTTCTATTTATCACTGGGCTGTTTACCTGAGGGACTGTTCTCTATTTATCACTGCGGGCTGTTTACCTGAGGGACTGTTCTCTATTTATCACAGCGGGCTGTTTACCTGAGGGACTGTTCTCTATTTATCACTGCGGGGCTGTTAAACTGAGGGACTGTTCTCTATTTATCACAGCGGGGCTGTTAAACTGAGGACTGTTCTCTATTTATCACAGCGGGCTGTTGAACTGAGGACTGTTCTCTATTTATCACAGCGGGCTGTTTACCTGAGGGACTGTTCTCTATTTATCACAGCGGGCTGTTTACCTGAGGACTGTTCTCTATTTATCACAGCGGGGCTGTTTACCTGAGGGACTGTTTTCTATTTATCACTGCGGGGCTGTTGAACTGAGGGACTGTTCTCTATTTATCACTGCGGGGCTGTTTACCTGAGGGACTGTTCTCTATTTATCACTGCGGGGCTGTTTACCTGAGGGACTGTTCTCTATTTATCACTGCGGGGCTGTTTACCTGAGGGACTGTTCTCTATTTATCACAGCGGGGCTGTTTAACTGAGGGACTGTTTTCTATTTATCACAGCGGGGCTGTTGAACTGAGGGACTGTTCTCTATTTATCACTGCGGGGCTGTTGAACTGAGGGACTGTTCTCTATTTATCACAGCGGGGCTGTTTAACTGAGGGACTGTTCTCTATTTATCACTGCGGGGCTGTTTACCTGAGGGACTGTTCTCTATTTATCACTGCGGGGCTGTTTACCTGAGGGACTGTTCTCTATTTATCACAGCGGGGCTGTTTACCTGAGGGACTGTTCTCTATTTATCACAGCGGGGCTGTTGAACTGAGGGACTGTTCTCTATTTATCACAGCAGGACTGTTTAACTGAGGGACTGTTCTCTATTTATCACTGCAGGGCTGTTTACCTGAGGGACTGTTCTCTATTGATCACAGCGGGGCTGTTGAACTGAGGGACTGTTCTCTATGTATCACTGTGGGGCTGTTTAATTTAGGGACTGTTATATATTTATCTCTGTGGGGCTGTGTAACAGAGGGGCTGTTCACTAAGGCTAGATTAAAAAAAATATTCATCAGTGTATTGTAGTATGTTTTTGCTAATTCAATATTGTTACATAAAATCCTCAAATAGATTTTTTCCGTTGTAATGTTCTTCTGTTCTGACTGATCAGGTCAGACACTCTGCACTCAGTCGGCTGTTTAGTTTTTGTGTGTTTTTGCTCATGTCCACACACAGAAACTGAAACCATTAATTGCCTGTATCAACAATCTGTCGGAGTAGTTTGTTTAGATTTTGGTTGTTCAGCAGCAGAACTTTGAGTTCATCCTCAGAATAAGATCTCTAAGAATCTCATGATGATTCAAGCTACTTCTGATTGTTTTACTCATTTTTTGGTTTGAGTTTAATGAAAGTCAGTAATGTGTCTGTGCTTCATTATGTCCTGCAGACATCCAGCAGCTGTTGGTGGTAGAAGAAGAGCTTCTCCCGTCCAGTGTGGACCAGGAGGAGCCAGAGCCCCCACACATTAAAGAGGAGCAGGAGGACCCAGAGCCCCCACACATTAAAGAGGAGCAGGAGGAGCTGTGGAGCAGTCAGGAGGGAGAGCAGCTTCAAGGTCTGGAGGAGGCTGATATCACCAAGTTCCCATTCACTCCTGTCCCTGTGAAGAGTGAAGATGATGAAGAGAAACCTCAGTCCTCACAGCTTCATCAAAGACTAACTGAACAGATGGAAACAGAAGCTGATGGAGAGGACTGTGGAGGACCAGAACCAGACAGGGACTCACATCCAGATACACATTTACAACCAGAGACTGAGGACAAGACTGGAGACTCTTCTGAACCTGAGACTGAGGACAGTGATGATTGTAGGGAGACCAGAGAACCTCAGTCAGGTTTAAACTCTCTGAAAAATGATCAAGTCAGTGAGAAACCGTTCAGCTGCTCCGAGTGTGGGAAAAGATTTGGCTTTAAGGGAAATCTGAAAAGACACATGAGAACTCATACAGGAGAGAAACCTTTCAGTTGTTCAATGTGTGGTAAAGCTTTTAATGAGCAATGGAGTCTAACGTGTCACATGAGATCTCATACCGGAGAGAAACCATACAGCTGCTCAGTTTGTCACAAATCTTATACACGGAGTGGTACTTTATACACGCACATGAAAACCCACAAAAGAGACAACAGCTTCAGCTGCAGTGTTTGTGACCAAAGATTCACTTCGTATGAACGTCTCAGAGACCATCAGTGTGTCAGTGGTCAGTCCTCACAGCTTCATCAGACTCAAACTGAGGAGAACAGAGAGGCAGAGCCTCCAGCCAGCAGCTCAACTCAACACATGGAAACAGAAGCTGATGGAGAGGACTGTGGAGGACCAGAACCAGCCAGGAACTCACATCCAGATACACATTTACAACCAGACACCGAGGACAAGACTGGAGACTCTTCTGAACCTGAGACTGATGGCGGTGGCGATTGGAACATGAGAACCAGAGAACCTCAGTCAGGTTTAAACTCTCTGAAAAATTATGAAGTCCTTGTCAGGGAGAAACCATTCACCTGCTCTGAGTGTGGGAAAAGATTTGGCTTCAAGAGAAATCTGAAGAGACACATGATAACGCATACAGAAGAGAGACCTTTCCATTGTTCAGTGTGTGGTAAAGGTTTCAGTGAAAATGTAAAACTGAAGATACACATAAGAACTCATACAGGAGAGAAACCATTTAGATGCACATTGTGTGATAAAGCTTTTAATGAGAAACGAAATCTAAAGAGACACAGGAGAAGTCATACGGGAGAGAAACCATTTAGATGCGCAGTGTGTGGTAAAGATTTCAGTGAGGGTGGGGCTCTAAGCAGACACATGAGAACTCATACAGGGGAGAAACCGTTCAGTTGTGCAGTGTGTGGTAAAGAGTACAGTGAGGGTAGGGCTCTAAGGAGACACATGAGAACTCATACAGGAGAGAAACCATTCAGCTGCTCAATTTGTAAGAAATCTTGTAGACACAGTGAAGATTTACAGATACACATGTCAATCCACACAGGAGAGAAACATTCAGCTGCTCTAATTGTGGGAAAGGATTTGGTTTCAAGTCAAAGCTGAAGACACACATGAGAACTCATACAGGAGAGAAACCATTTAGATGTGTGGTGTGTAGCAAAGCTTTCAATGAGTGCAGCTGCTCAGTTTGTCTGAATTCATATGCACGTAGTAGTAGTGTATTAAAACACATTAAAACTCACAAAGGAGACAACAGCTTCAGCTGCAGTGTTTGTGACCAAAGATTCACTTTGTATGAACGAAACTGAAGATACCCCAGGCCCTCAGAAGAACTATCCTCAGATGGGACCCTTTCCGGGACACCCCAGAGACTCTAAGAAGGCTGGGTACACTGAACTGCCATTTAATGCAGGAGCACAAACAACAGTCAGAGACCTTCTTTCAGAGACTTGTGTCTTTGTATAGATCGATAGATAAAACCTGTAAGTGTCACAAATGTTTTAGATGATTTTCTGCAATAATCCAAAATCCAATGGGAGAATCCCAGAGGGCTTTTGCATGAACTATGTGCTTTTTACATGCTGGTACATGATATTTTTAATAGATTGATCTGATTTGATATCACAATATCTGTCTATCTAGTCTGAAGAAAAGCCTGTAGCTCAAAACGTCACTTGTGAGTACCTCAGTAAAAGTACAAAGGCAGCTGAAGTGTGTGGACCTTTCTCTGTTTTTTGCTTGTATTTGTGTGGCTCCAGCACACGGACCTTTCCTAATATTTTTCTGTTCTTCTCTGGAGTTGACAAAGGTCTCGGTAGTTTTTCACTCTTGGCCTATTTTTATATTTCATTTTAAACAAGACTGTGAATAAAATCATTCTGATGAAATATAGCTATTTTAAGATCGGATGTTTTTTTGCTTATTGTTTTTTTCTGATGGATGTTTTTGTCCCATATGAACCTTAAAATCCAACAATAACCTTTTTTTTTTTTTTAACAGTTTCTGGCTGTAATAAATGATGTAATTTAGTGATTTTTAAAGGAAAAATGCTGGAGGTTTTAAAGGCAATCTTTTTTCTATTATCAGCAAGTTCTTAAGAAAAGTCAACAAAACATTTAAATAATAATAATAACAAAAAAGTAAAAAGCTTTGTTGAGAGAGACGGCAAAGATATATATATATATATATATATATATATACACAATTAAAACAGAAAGGAATGGCCAAAAATAAAAATAAAAATGTGTCGAACATTTAATAGAAAAAGCATTACTCAATTTATTTCTTATTGGTTGCAAAATACAAACAGATTATAGTCATTTAAGTTGTATGCCCCTCCATGATGCCAAAATTAAAACCATAAGCTCCACCCAGTGCTTCAAAAATTATTTATTATTTTATGGCTTCCTCTTTAGGCATCAACCCCACGTCTCTTATTAATAATGAACCGTCCCTTATTTGGACTTTGTGTTGAGAAGTGTTTTGAAGCTTTAGTTTCCAAGATCAAGAATGAACCTTCATATTTAGTGAAAGTCATTCTTTAAACAATGTGTAAGAGTAAGACTGTAACACATGTGGGCTTTTACTTTGAAGGCGAGCTGCCCCGGAAGCAGTATTCTCCTGTGTGAAACTGAGCGCAGTTTGACGAAGATGGCGTCGGGCAGAGCCGTCTGTTAGCAGAGAGTCTTTGTTGTGTTGATAAAGTGTGAAAATGTGTAAAGTCCAAATGCTGAGAGCGTTGGTGAAGCAGCGACTAACTGCGGCTGCTGAAGAGATATTTGGGCTGTTTGAAAGAACGATAGCAGAGTACGAGGAGGAACTTTCTCGATCAAAAGAGGAGAACGAGCGACAACGGAAACTACTGGACGCTGTTTTCAACCCTCAGCTCCGGTTACACAGAGCAGGTCTGTTTACCTGAGGGACTGTTCTCTATTTATCACAGCGGGGCTGTTTACCTGAGGGACTGTTCTCTATTGATCAAGGCGGGGCTGTTTACCTGAGGGACTGTTCTCTATTTATCACAGCGGGGCTGTTTACCTGAGGGACTGTTCTCTATTTATCACAGCGGGGCTGTTGAACTGAGGGACTGTTCTCTATTGATCACAGCGGGGCTGTTTACCTGAGGGACTGTTCTCTATTTATCACAGCGGGGCTGTTTACCTGAGGGACTGTTCTCTATTTATCACAGCGGGGCTGTTTACCTGAGGGACTGTTCTCTATTTATCACTGCGGGGCTGTTTACCTGAGGGACTGTTCTCTATTAGTCACAGAGGGACTGTTTTCTATTTATCATAGTGGGGCTGTTTAACTGATCTCCTTTAGTCACATACCTGTAACTCCAGATTTCATCAAGGAGAAGATGTTGTCAGGTGGCGTCCAACCGTCCTTAGATGTTTCTACCCTGAACCACGATGTCCTCCAGCTGGTTGGTCAGCAGTAATGTCTGGTCACTGGTCTTTTGATTTCTACTGTCCTGTTTCAGAGCCAACAAGAGGCTCTCTGAGCTTCTTCCCCCAACCTGCGAGCAGCTCCCTTCCTGCTCCTCCCAGCTACTTTCCAGAGCTCTGAGCACCTTTCACACAGACTGGCAGAAAACCTCTGCATCCAACTTCACTGGGTAACAGCCTGGCCTGCCACCCTTTATCCTTGCACTGTTGTACCCCTTCCTGGTTCTTGGTTTTCCTCTCCTGGGTCTTGTTGCAACCATCTTTCCATGGAACAGTTAGTTCCACCAGGATGATTCTCATGGCCTCCTCGGTCCACATGACAAGGTCAGGCCTCAGGGATGTTTGGACGACTTGGGGAATGTGTAGTGTAGTCTCGGGGTTTGCCTTCCCCTATAGCTGGAAATGTGTGGTGCCAAGTCCTTGCCTACCTATGCACGGGTTTCTGATGATGTTCTTCAACTTCAGCATGCTCTCCGCTTATTCCACTGAGGTGTTGGCTGCCTGTTGGCTTCCTGATCTAATAGCAACACCTGCGCCCCTGACCTTTGCATCGCAGGAGTCGACGATCTTGCCTTCAGTGCTTCGGAGAGAGCTTGCCCTGAACTG
Organism: Plectropomus leopardus; assembly: GCF_026936395.1. NCBI lineage: Eukaryota > Metazoa > Chordata > Actinopteri > Perciformes > Serranidae > Plectropomus > Plectropomus leopardus. Next base: position 33,911,797 of record NC_142192.1, on the reverse strand, counting down.
GCCAATTTTGGAGGCGTCCTTCTCCTTTGATGCGAAGCACCCCTCTGCTCTTTTCCTGGATGATGGGATGGTACCTTTTGTCCATACCCGCAGCAGAAGCTTCCATAGCCTGCGGAGCAGCATGGGACACCTCTTGTGTACATTGTAAGGTATACCACTTGGTTCTGGAGCAGATGCTGATTGGGCTTTCTGTACAATTCCTTGGAACTCTCTCCAGGTTGGCTCGCTGATGTCAAGCTGTTTCTCTGGAGGTTCAGTTCTGCTGATCCTCTGGTTTGCACTTGGTGCCTGGCCCTTAAGTGCATCAGTGTGGCTCTCTTTGAGAAACTATTCCAGAGCTTCCTTATGGCTGATCAGTCTTCCAGAGCTTGCTTCATCCAACAGGTTTTTTGTGAACCTCTATGGATTCTTGATGAACTGAGTTGCTTGGCCTCCTTGTCCTTCCTCAGCCTCCAAGACCTTTCTGCCCTTCTCAGTCTGCACAGTTTCACTCAAAGTCTTTGATGTCCGCTTCTTCCTCAGCAGAACCTTTGAACTGGCTGTTGAGAGTCTTGATTTCCCTTCTCAACTGTAAGATCTCATCCTGTTTGGCTGTTTCCAGATGTTCTCTCTGTGTCATTTCCTGAGGGCCACCTCACCTTCTCCCTGGCAGGTTGAGTGCCTTAGATGGCACTGGGAAAGTCCCTCTTGTGGTTTTGGGGTTGCCCAGCTGCTGAGAAGTCTCCTGTGCTGTGGAGTGCCTTGTGACAGGAGTCCTCCAGCATCTCACTCAATGTTTTCTCTGTTCGCTGCAACAGTTTCTCCCCTTTTCCACATTCGTACTTAATTGGATCCAAAACATATTCCTTTTCCAACAACACAAACAAACAAAAAATATTTTTCTGTATCTTCTCAAAATTCCATGTAGTGCTGCATTCGTTCTTTTAACAAAAAATAAACTAAACCAACTATATATCATTACAGTTCCACTTCAAAGTAGTGAGAGGGAACTCAGGCTTCAACTCTGACATGTTTCTCTGTTCTGACTGATCACATGGTCAGGTCAGACATTCTGCATGTTCTCGCTTATGTCCACACATGTATGCATGAGCACAAAAATTCAAACCATTTATTGCCTGTAACAACAATCGGTAGGAATAGTTTGTTTAGATTCCAATTGTTCAGCAGCAGAACTTTATCTTCATCTTCGGAATAAGAGCTCCAAGAACCTCTTCTTTTCTTATTATTCTTGTTATTGTTTTTACTAATTTCTGGTTTGAGTTTAGTGATGATCACTAATGTGCCTGTACTTCATTCTGTCCTGCAGACGTCCAGCAACTATTGGTGGTTAAAGAGGTTCCTCTGAGCAGCAGAAGTGGAGCTCCAGTATGAAGCAGGAGGACCCTGAGACCCCATACATTAAAGAGGAGCAGGAGGAGCCAGAGCCCCCACACATTAAAGAGGAGCAGGAGGACCCAGAGCCCCCACACATTAAAGAGGAGCAGGAGGAGCTGTGGAGCAGTCAGGAGGGAGAGCAGCTTCAAGGTCTGGAGGAGGCTGATATCACCAAGTTCCCATTCACTCCTGTCCCTGTGAAGAGTGAAGATGATGAAGAGAAACCTCAGTCCTCACAGCTTCATCAAAGACTAACTGAACAGATGGAAACAGAAGCTGATGGAGAGGACTGTGGAGGACCAGAACCAGACAGGGACTCACATCCAGATACACATTTACAACCAGAGACTGAGGACAAGACTGGAGACTCTTCTGAACCTGAGACTGAGGACAGTGATGATTGGAGGGAGACCAGAGAACCTCAGTCAGGTTTAAAGTCACTGAAAAACGTTCAAATCCCTGTCAGTGAAAAACCATTCAGCTGCTCTGAGTGTGGGAAAAGATTTGGCTTTAAGAAAAATCTGAGTAGACACACAAGAACCCATACAGGTGAGAAACCATTCAGTTGTTTAGTTTGTGGCAAAGGCTTCAGTGAATATGGAAAACTAAAGATACACAGGAGAACTCATACAGGAGAGAAACCATTTACTTGCTCAGTGTGTGGGAGAGCATTCAGCGAAAATGCAAAACTGAAGATACACATAAGAACGCATACAGGAGAGAAACCTTTCAGTTGCACAATGTGTGATAAAGCTTTTAATGAGCATCGGAGTCTAACGAGGCACATGAGAACTCATACAGGAGAGAAACCATTCAGTTGCTCAGTTTATCAGAAATTGTATACACACAGTGGTAGTTTATATACACAACTGAAAACCCACAAAGGAGACAACAGATTCAGCTGCAGTGTTTGTGACAAAAGATTCACTTTGTATGAACGTCTCAGAGACCATCAGTGTGTTGGTGGTCAGTCCTCACAGCTTCATCAGACTCAAACTGAGGAGAACAGAGAGGCAGAGCCTCCAGCCAGCAGCTCAACTCAACACATGGAAACAGAAGCTGAAGTCGAAGAGGACCAGGAGGACCCAGAGCCCCCACACATTAAAGAGGAGCAGGAGGAGCTGTGGAGCAGTCAGGAGGGAGAGCAGCTTCAAGGTCTGGAGGAGGCTGATATCACCAAGTTCCCATTCACTCCTGTCCCTGTGAAGAGTGAAGATGATGAAGAGAAACCTCAATCCTCACAGCTTCATCAAAGACTAACTGAACAGATGGAAACAGAAGCTGATGGAGAGGACTGTGGAGGACCAGAACCAGACAGGAACTCACATCCAGATACACATTTACAACCAGAGACTGAGGACAAGACTGGAGACTCTTCTGAACCTGAGACTGAGGACAGTGATGATTGTAGGGAGACCAGAGAACCTCAGTCAGGTTTAAACTCTCTGAAAAATGATCAAGTCAATGAGAAACCATTCAGCTGCTCCGAGTGTGGGAAAAGATTTGCCTCCAAGACAAGTCTGAGGAGACACATGAGAATTCATACAGGAGAGAAACCTTTCAGTTGTTCAGTTTGTGGCAAAGATTTCAGCAAAAATGGAAAACTGAAGGCACACAGTAGAATTCATACAGGAGAGAAACCATTTACTTGCTCAGTGTGTGGTAAAGCTTTCAGTGAAAATGCAAAACTGAAGATACACATAAGAACTCATACAGGAGAGAAACCTTTCATGTGCAGACAGTGTGATAAAGCTTTTAAAGAGCATCAGAGTCTATTGAGGCATATGAGAACTCATACAGGAGAGAAACCATTTACTTGTGCAGTGTGTGGAAAAGATTTCCGTGAGGGTGGGACTCTAAAGAGACACATGAGAACTCATACAGGAGAGAAACCATTTAGTTGCGCAGTGTGTGGAAAAGATTTCCGTGAGGGTGGGACTCTAAAGAGACACATGAGAACTCATACAGGAGAGAAACCATTTAGTTGTGTAGTGTGTGGTAAAGATTTCAATGAGTGTGGGAATCTAAGGACACACATGAGAACTCATACAGGAGAGAAACCATTCAGCTGCTTACTTTGTCAGCAAACTTTTACACGAAGAGCTAGTTTATACACACACATGAAAACTCACAAAGGAGATAACAGCTTTAGCTGCAGTGTTTGTGACCAAAGATTCACTTTGTATGAACTTTTCAGAGACCATCAGTGTGTCAGTGGTCAGTCCTCACAGCTTCATCAGACTCAAACTGAGGAGAACAGAGAGGCAGAGCCTCCAGCCAGCAGCTCAACTCAACACATGGAAACAGAGTCTGATGGAGAGGACTGTGGAGGACCAGAACCAGCCAGGAACTCACACCCAGATACACATTTACAACCAGACACCGAGGACAAGACTGGAGACTCTTCTGAACCTGAGACTGATGACAGTGGTGATTGGAAAGAAACCAGAGAACCTCAGTCAGGTTTAAACTCTCTGAAAAATGATCAAGTCCCTCTCAGGGAGAAACGATTCACCTGCTCTGAGTGTGGAAAAAGATTTGGCCTCAAGGGAAATCTGAAGAGACACATGCTAATTCATACAGCAGAGAAACCTTTCAGTTGTTCAGTTTGTGGCAAAGGTTTCAGCGAAAATGGAAAACTGAAGGTACATAGGAGAACTCATACGGGAGAAAAACCATTTTGTTGCTCAGTGTGTGGTAAAGCTCTCAGCACTAATGCAAAATTAAAGATACACATGAGAAGTCATACAGGAGAGAAAGCATTTAGGTGCACAATTTGTAATAAAGCTTTTAATGAGCAACAGAATGTAAGGAGACACATGAGAACTCATACAGGAGAAAACCAGTGCACTTGTGCAGTATGTGGTAAAGATTTCAGTGAGGGTGGGGCTCTAGGGAGACACATGAGAACTCATACAGAAGAGAAACCATTTACTTGCTCAGTTTGTGGTAAAGGTTTCAGCGAAAATGCAAAACTGAAAATACACATTAGAACTCATACAGGAGAGAAACCTTTCAGTTGCAAAGTGTGTGATAAAGCTTTTAATGAGCAATGGAGTCTAACAAGTCACATGAGATCTCATACAGGAGAGAAACCATTCAGTTGCACAACATGTGGGAAAGCTTTCAGTACAAGTGGCACACTGAAAACACACAAGAGAACTCATACAGGAGAAAAACCATTCAGCTGCTCAGTTTGTCACAAATCTTATACACAGAGTGGTAGTTTATACACACATATGAAAACCCACAAAGGAAACAACAGCTTCAGCTGCAGTGTTTGTGACCAAAGATTCACTTTGTATGAACGTCTCAGAGACCATCAGTGTGTCGGTGGTCAGTCCTCACAGCTTCATCAGACTCAAACTGAGGAGAACAGAGAGGCAGAGCCTCCAGCCAGCAGCTCAACTCAACACATGGAAACAGAAGCTGATGGAGAGGACTGTGGAGGACCAGAACCAGCCAGGAATTGACAACCAGATACACATTTACAACCAGACACCGATGAAGACCAAAGTCTTTTGTCTTTGCTCCTCCCCATGTTTCTTAGGCTCAGCTCAGACATCCTACAGAGGAAAGTCATTTTAGCTTCTTGTATCAACAATCTCACTTTTTTGGTCTATACCCAAATCTCATGACCATAGAGATGAAATAACCCAAGGTCCCTGAACTGGTCCCCTCTCTGGCCTATCAGCACCAGACTGCTGCTTCAGGAGGTCCCTGGACCAGCTGAGCCTGAAAGGCCTCCTACTTCACCCTGATGGTTGCCATCATGGCACAGATACACTTCTGACTGTAATCTTTTTGCAAAAATTCCTCTGGAGGTGTGATTTGAAGACCTCAGGGACAGAGGGTCTCAGCAGGATGTTCCTAGGTCACCTCACCACAGGTGTGGGTTTATAGGAATTTCCAGCAGCCTCCCCTGCCATCTGATCCAACTCACCACCCCACAGCTTCAGACCGGGCAGATCGATCCTCACAGTCGCTCCCCTCCAGGTTTCTCCATTGCTGACTACGTGAGTGTTCAAGACCCCCAGAAGACTGCAGGAAGGCTGGATACACTGAACTGCTGTCTGATGCAAAAGCACAACCGGTCAGAAACCTCCTTTCAGAGACTTGTGTGTTTTTGTATAGATAGATCAAAAGGGGGGAACCAGGGCAACATTAGCTTCAGGGTCGGACTACAGGCAGTCATGGTTCCTGCATAGCTCTGTTGATCCATCAGAGCGTCTGTATGTACTGACAAACCTGTCTGTATGGACTTTGTGCTTTTTATATGCTGATAAGTTGATGGTTTTAACATATTGATCTTATTTGACATGATAATATGTCTATCTAGTCTGAAGGAGAGCTTGTGGCTTGAAACATCACTGGTGAGTACCTCAGTAAGAAGCTGTAAGGGGATCTGAAGTGTGTGGACCTTTCTCTGTTTTTTGCTTGTATTTGTGTGGTTCCAGCACACGGACAGTTCCTGATATTTTTCTGTTCTTCTCTGGAGTTGACAAAAGCCTTGGTAGTTTTTCACTCTTGTCTTATTTTTGTATGCATTTTAAACAAGACTGCAAAAAAGTCATTCTCATGAAATATCACTATTTTCATAACAGATGTTGTTATGTGTTTTTCTTTTTCCCCCCGATGGACGTTTTTGTCCCATATATGTTCAAGGTCCATCAGAAACCTGAACATGCAATAGATTTTTTTTTTCATAGTTGCTGGCTGTGATAAATGGTCTAATTTAAGTGATTTTTGAAGAAAAGATGCTGCAGGTTTGAAGGGCAAGATTTTTTTAAAAAACTGTCAGCAAGTTGAAATGAAAAAAATAATTAAAATGTTTTTCAAGAAAAAATATCACCAGAAAGCTTTAAGGAAAATTAACAATGACAAAAAGAAAAGAGGTTTAAGAAGAAAAAAAGCGCAATTGAAAAACAAATCACCCCGAAATTTTAGACACAAACAAAACGCTATTTTTAAGCACAAAAAGAAAAAGTAGTAGTTAATTTTTTCCTTTTTAAAAAATGTGGTAAAATTAAAACACAATACAGCCACTGGATTTGGCAAACATAGATCCCTCCCCAGAGCTAATTAACTTGTTTCTAAGTTAAATAATAAACACTGAAGCTCTGTGAATGTCATTCTTTAAAAAGTCTGATGTCTTTTTTCACAGTAAGACTGAAACACTCGTGGACTTTTATTTTGAAGGCGAGCAGCTGCTGTGCCCCGGAAGCAGTATTCTCTCCTGTGTGAAACTGAGCGCACTTTGACGAAGATGGCGTCGGGCAGAGCCGTCTGTTAGCAGAGAGTCTTTGTTGTGTTGATAAAGTGTGAAAATGTGTAAAGTCCAAATGCTGAGAGCGTTGGTGAAGCAGCGACTAACTGCGGCTGCTGAAGAGATATTTGGGCTGTTTGAAAGAACGATAGCAGAGTACGAGGAGGAACTTTCTCGATCAAAAGAGGAGAACGAGCGACAACGGAAACTACTGGACGCTGTTTTCAACCCTCAGCTCCGGTTACACAGAGCAGGTCTGTTTACCTGAGGGACTGTTCTCTATTTATCACAGCGGGGCTGTTTACCTGAGGGACTGTTCTCTATTTATCACAGCGGGGCTGTTTACCTGAGGGACTGTTCTCTATTTATCACAGCGGGGCTGTGTACCTGAGGGACTGTTCTCTATTTATCACAGTGGAGCTGTGTACCTGAGGGACTGTTCTCTATTTATCACAGCGGTACTGTTCTCTATTTATCACGGCGGGGCTGTTTAGCTGAAGGACTGTTCTCTATATATCATAGCAGAGCTGTTTAACTGAGGGACTGTTCTCTATTTTTCACAGGTGAAGAGATATTTGGGCTGTTTGAAAGAACGATAGCAGAGTACGAGGAGGAACTTTCTCGATCAAAAGAGGAGAACGAGCGACAACGGAAACTACTGGACGCTGTTTTCAACCCTCAGCTCCGGTTACACAGAGCAGGTCTGTTTACCTGAGGGACTGTTCTCTATTTATCACAGCGGGGCTGTTTACCTGAGGGACTGTTCTCTATTTACTAAAGTGTCTAGCCATGAAGTAGCGGTGGTGTCTTGTTCTAAGGGCGTGTTTATGCTCAGCACGATGATCCTCAGGGATGCTTAGCTGGGCTGCTGTAGAGGAGAACCTTCCCCGACACATTAATTTTTTGTTATTCGTTGTTAAAGATGACGCAGCAGATGGTCGCCTCAGTGTGACTGTCTGCATTGTTTTCTTTTTTTGTGTGTTAATGTCAGTTTTTGTCAGCAAACACGGAGCTTTTCTCCACAGAAGAGCTGGTCAAAGGTGCGCTTACCTTCGCGAGGCGCTGGAGGAGAGGGAAAAGGGCCGGCGCTCTCTTGCGTCTTTGTCAGTGTGGACTTTGCACAGGACTTTCGGGCGTTTTTCTCTACAACGTGCGCTCACTGTGCAGCAAATTGGATGAACTTCAGCTGCTGATGAGAAGAAACAGAGACATTTCGGCGTTGTGTATTTTGTATACTTCTCGGAGACCTGGCTGATACCAGACTGCGCTGCAGCTGGCTGGATTCCAACTCTTCAGAGCGGATCGAAACGCACAAATTACCGGCAAAACAAAGGCTGGTGTCGGGATGCGACAGTGACACAAAAGCATTGTTCTTCTGGTTTGGAAACTTCTTTCATTCACTGCAAACCCTGATCAGATACAGGATTTGGAGCGGGCATACCTGGACTCCTTAGTTATTGTCCTTGGGGACTTCAACAAAGGGAACATGAGTCCTGAACTTCCTAAATATAGACAAGTTTATGAAGTGTCCGACCAGAGAAGGGAGTGTTTAAGATCACCGCTACACCACCGTCAGGAACGCGTATCACACCGTCCCTCGCGCTGCACTGGGTCACTCTGACTTTGACTGTTATCGTTCATTTGATTCCTGAAATTAAATTTCAGCATCAAAACAATGTACCAGTGCGGCTGTGAAGGATTTACGGGCATGCTTGGACTGTGCTGACTGGGATACCTTCAGGACTTCAGGACTGCCACAGTCTGGGTGAGCATACAGAGGCTGCGCCGTCACACTCCAGCTTTTGCCAGGACTTGTGTGTAACATCACACACTACGGTGAGTTACAACAACAACGAGCCCTGGTTCACAGTCAGGCTCAGATAGTTAAGGCCGACAAAGGAGAATGTTTTCAAGAGTGGGGGCAAAGGGGGCTTCAAAAAGCTCACAAAAAGGTCACCCCCACTCTCTGAACGACTTACGCCTTGCCAAAGGCCTGAAAGAGTTTTACTGTCACTTTGAAGGACAATGGGCCAGTCCTGAAACCATCCCCTATGATGGCTCCACTTCTGCAACTCACCACCCCCACCACAGCAGGGACCCTCGGCATGACCGTCCACCCCAGCTACCCCCTCTCCCCTCACCTCAGCAACACCTCCGTCCAGCTGAACATCAGCTCCCTCATCAAGAAACAACAGAGGATGTACTTCCTGCAGCAGCTGAAGAAATTCAATCTGCCAAAGACAACGATGGTGCACTTCTACACCGCCATCATTGAGTCCATCTTCACCTCCTCTATTGCAGTGTGGTACGCTGCAGCCACGGCGAGGGACACAACAGGCTGCAGCGTATCATCGGCACTGCAGAGAGGGCGATTGGCTGCCACCTGCCATCTCTCCATGACCTGCACACCTCCAGGGCCCTGAGGCGTGCAGGTAGAACTGTGGCCGACCCCTCTCACCCCAAACACGGACTTTTTGAGATCCTCCCCTCTGGCAAGAGGCAGCGGCCCATCAGGACCGAAACCTCACGACTCAAGAACAATTTCTTCCCCTCTGCTGTCACCATCATAAACAATACTCCGGCCCTCCTCCATCGCCCACATGATACAGGCTTTCACCCAGCCCCAGAGTCTGAAAAACAATGCATCAGTGTTCGGCTAAATGAGTTTGTATGCGCTACATTAACGCACACTGGACTGGATTTCTTTACCTGCACGCTGTTAGTTAACTTACTTATTTAGACTGTAGGTACTTTTCACCGTAAAACCAACTTCTGCACATCTGTACTTCTTCAATTGCACATTTTGCATATACATTTTGTGTTGTTTATATTCTATTTTTCACTTTATATATTTAAATTGCTTCTGTAATTTAAAGTTAATATTTTTGTATTCTTCCTTTATGTTAATTGTTTTGCACCAAGTGAAATTCCTTGTATATGTAAATGTACTTGCCAATAAAACCACATTCTGATTGAAGTTAAAGTCATTTTGTTTATAAGTTTGATCTGAATTAATATCAGTAAAATGTTTAGTTTGCACGTTACTGCAGTGGGGACGGTGCTTACATTTAAAATTCAGTGTTTCCCCTGGAAGGTTTTTCAAGGTCTGGCGGTAAAGACCGAAAACAGCTTTAACAGACACAACTATGGCTGGGGCGATGTGTCAGCTAATTAGTTACATCGACACATCACACCGTTTCACACACGTCATAAGAGTGTGAGCAGCGCCGAGCGTGATGTTTTTTGTGACGGTGCTCATGTTATCACATCAGGTTTTTTTTTTTTTGTCATTTACTTTTTATTGGTTTTTAATTTTACATGTAAACAGACAAACAGTCAAACAATCAACATGAAGACCTATAGATGAGTATAGAAGTATCAGGGAAAAAGTATAAGCGTACATAGGGGGACTGGTAAATACCTCCAGTTGAGAAATCAAGAAAAAAGAAATAAAAATAAAGTAAAGAGTACTTATAAGTATTCTGATAGTACAGATTGAAATTACTTGAAATCTGGTCTTATGGTAGAGACAAATGCACACCATTTTTGCCAATTATCAATAAATGCCTCTTTTTGTGTTCTTAAATTAAAAGTGATTCTTTCCATTACAAAGATGCTGTGCACTGTATCAATCCATTCATCTACACTAGGTGCCTCCCTCTTCAGCCATTTCTTCGTTATTGATTTCTTACAAGCCACCAGTAATATTCTCAATAGATATTTATCTTTGTTCCTCCAATCCAGATCCTGTAGATCCACCAAATACAACAAACTGAAACAGAAAGTTATTTTTGTTGAAAACACAGTCTCTAGAGTTTGATGTACCCGTAACCAAAATGGGGTCACAGCAGGGCAACACCAGAATATATGATAGTGATTCGCCTCTTCGCTTCCACAACATCTCCAACAGTCTGTCTGATTGGAAAAAGTTCTCTTTTGATGGAGTATAGAAATAGCGAATGACATTTTTCCATGCATATTCTCTCCAGAGCGGAGAATTTGTTGTTTTCCATTGTTGTTTAAAAATTTCCTTCCAGTTCTCCTGGGCAATTATGGTGTTGCCTTCAGTTTCCCATCTTGATTTTACATTAGATGTATTTTCTTTGTTAAGAGATTGAAGACTTATGTATAGTTTTGAAATTATCTTCTTATTAGGTTCATCTTTATAAGCTTTTACGAATACCTGTAGGATATCATTTTCAGGTTCATAATTTTTTATAATTTTTTTCCTGATATAATCTCTTATTTGTATATACCTGAATAGGTCCTGGTTTTGTAAACCAAATTTGTCCTTGAGATCTTGGAAACTTCTAACCGTACCTTTATTTATTAATGAATAGTATGTTGTAAGCCCTAAGGAGGTCCATTCTTTGAATCTATGGTCGTGTTGATTAGGTGTGAATTGTGGGTCATAAGCAAACCATTTCAGGCCTTCGAGCGTCTTTTTTAAATTGAACTGTTTTGATACATCACTCAGAAGCTTTAATGAACACATCAGGTTTTTTGTGAACCTCTATGGGCTCTTGATGAACTGAGTTGGTTGGCCTCCTTGTCCTTCCTCAGCCTCAGAGACCTCTCTGCCCTTCTCAGTCTGCATAGTTTCACTCAAAGTCCACTGTTCAGATCTTTGATGCCCCCCTTTCCCTCAGCACTAGCTCCTTTGAACTGGCTGTTGAGAGTCTTGATTTCCCTTCTCAAATGTAAGATCTCTGTCTCTCTCCTGTTTGGCTGTTTCCAGATGTTTTCTTTCTTCTCCTCTGGGTCAAATCCCTCTCTGGCCCTGTTGAAGAGAATCGTTGTCATGCTGTCAATTTTCCTCTCAGCTGTTCCTGTCAAGGTCCTGGTCGAGTTGAACCCTTCCTGTGGTGTCATTTGCTGGGCCCACTTCACCTTCTCCCTAGCAGGTTGAGTACCTGGGATGGCACTGGGAGAGTCCCTCTTGTGGTTTTGGGGAGGACCAGCTGCTGAGAAGTATCCTGGGCTGTGGACTGCCTCCTGACAAGAGTCCTCCAGCGTCTCACTCAATGTTTGCTCTGTTTGCTGCAACAGTTGCTCCTCTTTTCCACATTTGTACTGGATTGGATGCAAAACACATTCATTTTCCCACAAACCCAAACAAAAAAAACTATTTTATGTCTCCCCCAAAATCCCATGAAGTGCAGCATTCGCCCTTTCAACAAACTATGCATCTTTAAAGTTCCACTTTGAGTTCATCCTCAGAATAAGATCTCTAATAATCTCTTCTTTTCATGATGATTAAAGTTACTTCTTATTGTTTTTACTAATTTTTGGTTTGAGTTTAGTGATGGTCACTTATGTGTGTCTGTGCTTCATTCTGTCCTGCAGACGTCCAGCAGCTGTTGGTGGTCAAAGATGTTCCTCCTGAGCAGCATAAGTGGAGCTCCAGTATGAAGCAGGAGGACCCAGAGCCCCCACACATTAAAGAGGAGCAGCAGGACCCAGAGCCCCCACACATTAAAGAGGAGCAGGAGGACCCAGAGCCCCCACACATTAAAGAGGAGCAGCAGGACCCAGAGCCCCCACACATTAAAGAGGAGCAGGAGGACCCAGAGCCCCCACACATTAAAGAGGAGCAGGAGGAGCTGTGGAGCAGTCAGGAGGGAGAGCAGCTTCAAGGTCTGGAGGAGGCTGATATCACCAAGTTCCCATTCACTCCTGTCCCTGTGAAGAGTGAAGATGATGAAGAGAAACCTCAGTCCTCACAGCTTCATCAACGACAAAGCTGGAGAACTGGAGACTCCTCTGAACCTCAGACTGAAGTCGGTGTTGATGATTGGAAGGAGACCAGAGAACCTCAGTCAGGTTTAAACTCTCTGAGAAATGATCAAGGTCCTTTCAGGAGGAAACCATACAGCTGCTCTGAGTGTGGGATAAGATTTTGCTTCAAGACAAGTGTGAGGAGACACATGAGAATTCATACAGGAGAGAAACCGTTCAGTTGTTCAGTTTGTGGCAAAGCATTCAGCGATAATGGAAAACTGAAGGTACACAGGAGAACTCATACAGGAGAGAAACCATTTACTTGCTCAGTGTGTGGTAAAGCTTTCAGAGAAAATGCAAAACTGAAGATACACCTCAGAACGCATACAGGAGAGAGACCTTTCAGGTGTACAGTGTGTGATAAAGCTTTTAATGAGCATCGCAGTGTAACAAGTCACATGAGAACTCATACAGGAGAGAGACCATTCAGCTGCACAGAGTGTGGGAAAGCTTTCAGTACAGGTAGCACACTGAACACACACAGGAGAACGCATACAGGGGAAAAACCATTCAATTGTGCAGTGTGTGGTAAAGATTTCCGTGAGGGTGGGGCTCTAAGGAGACACATGATAACTCATACAGGAGAGAAACCATTCAGCTGCTCAGTTTGTCAGAAATCTTATACACAGAGTGGTAGTTTATATACGCACATGAAAACTCACAAAGGAGACAACAGCTTCAGCTGTAGTGTTTGTGACCAAAGATTCACTTCGTATGAACGTCTCAGAGACCATCAGTGTGTCGGTGGTCAGTCCTCACAGCTTCATCAGACTCAAACTGAGGAGAACAGAGAGGCAGAGCCTCCAGCCAGCAGCTCAACTCAACACATGGAAACAGAAGCTGATGGAGAGGACTGTGGAGGACCAGAACCAGCCAGGAACTCACATCCAGATACACATTTACAACCAGACACCGAGGACAAGACTGGAGACTCTTCTGAACCTGAGACTGATGACAGTGGTGATTGGAGGGAGACCAGAGAACCTCAGTCAGGTTTAAACTCTCTGAAAAATGATGACGTCTTTTCCAGTGAGAAACCATTCAGCTGCTCTGAGTGTGGGAAAAGATTTGGCTTTAAGGGAAATCTGAAGAGACACATGATAACTCATACAGCAGAGAAACCTTTCAGTTGTTCAGTGTGTGGCAAAGGTTTCAGCGAAAATGGAAAACTGAAGGCACACAGGAGAACTCATACAGGAGAGAAACCATTTAGATGCACAGTTTGTGATAAATCTTTTAACGAGCAACGGAGTCTAAGGAGACACAGGAGAAGTCATACAGGAGAGAACCAATGCAATTGCACAGTGTGCGGTAAAGATTTCAGTGATGGTGGGGCTCTAAGGAGGCACATGAAAACTCACACAGGAGAGAAACCATTTATTTGCTCAGTGTGTGGTAGAGCTTTCAGTGAAAATACAAAACTGAAGATACACATAAGAACTCATACAGGAGAGAAACCTTTCAGTTGCACAGTGTGTGATAAAGCTTTTAATGAGCAATGGAGTCTAACGAGTCACATGAGAACTCATACAGGAGAGAAACCATTCAGTTGCACAGAGTGTGGGAAAGCCTTTAGTACAAGTGGCTCACTGAATACACACAAGAGAACTCATACAGGAGAGAAACCATTCAATTGTGCAGTGTGTGGTAAAGATTTTCGTGAGGGTGGGGCTTTAAGGAGACACATGAGAACTCATACAGGAGAGAAACCATTCAGCTGCTCAGTTTGTCAGAAATCTTTTACACAGAGTGGTAGTTTATACACACATATGAAAACCCACAAAGGAAACAACAGCTTCAGCTGCAGTGTTTGTGACCAAAGATTCACTTTGTATGAATGTCTCAGAGACCATCAGTGTGTCAGTGGTCAGTCCTCACAGCTTCATCAGACTCAAACTGAGGAGAACAGAGAGGCAGAGCCTCCAGCCAGCAGCTCAACTCAACACATGGAAACAGAAGCTGATGGAGAGGACTGTGGAGGACCAGAACCAGCCAGGAAGTCACATCCAGATACACATTTACAACCAGAGACTGAGGACAAGACTGGAGACTCTTCTGAACCTGAGACTGAGGACAGTGATGATTGGAAGGAGACCAGAGAACCTCAGTCAGGTTTAAAGTAAGCAGGAGGACCCAGAGCCCCCACAGCAGGTAAATATCTGTACAAAATCATCTCAAACAACAACATTGAGACATTTTTCTATCAAGATTTGATATTAGATAAACAAATTGTTGGGGCCAATTTTTGCCATTTTGACAATAATTTGTATTTGCATTTTATTTTAATGATTGTCAATAAAATTAATTAATTAAAAAAGTGCAAAGAAAGCATCAGCATGGGTGGAACTATTTGTTTTATTCAGTTTTCTATTTAAATTTTGATTTAACATTTGCAAAAGGCATTTTAGCAAGGTTATGTGTTGGAGTTTATTATTATTTTTTTTTCATTGTAAATGCATATGGGTTCCAAATATTGGGTTTTTGTCTTATTAATTACTAATAATCAGTATTGGCCCTGAAAAAACAATATCGGTTGACCCCAAACATTATGATCTGACGCTGATGAGAGAAAACTGAAGTTGTTTGATGCTCAATGATGCGTTACAGAACTAGGGGCTGGTTCAAGTCCAGCCTGAGCCGGCCCTGACTGTAAGCTTCCTCGAGTGATTTCTCAGTGATCTGTAGAAAATCAGCAAGGAGGTCTCGAACTGTGATTTTAAAAATTGACAACTTCTTTCTGTAATGTCTCTATTTCTGTTTCCTGCAGACATCCAGAAGCTGTTGATGGTTAAAGAAGAAGTTCCCCCCTCCAGTGTGGACCACAATGATCCAGAGTCCCCACACATTAAAGAGGAGCAGGAGGACCCAGAGCCCCCACACATTAAAGAGGAGCAGGAGGACCCAGAGACCCCACGCATTAAAGAGGAGCAGGAGGACCCAGAGCCCCCACACATTAAAGAGGAGCAGGAGGACCCAGAGCCCCCACACATTAAAGAGGAGCAGGAGGACCCAGAGCCCCCACACATTAAAGAGGAGCAGGAGGAGCTGTGGAGCAGTCAGGAGGGAGAGCAGCTTCAAGGTCTGGAGGAGGCTGATATCACCAAGTTCCCATTCACTCCTGTCCCTGTGAAGAGTGAAGATGATGAAGAGAAACCTCAGTCCTCACAGCTTCATCAAAGACTAACTGAACAGATGGAAACAGAAGCTGATGGAGAGGACTGTGGAGGACCAGAACCAGACAGGAACTCACATCCAGATACACATTTACAACCAGAGACTGAAGACAAGACTGGAGACTCTTCTGAACCTGAGACTGAGGACAGTGATGATTGGAAGGAGACCAGAGAACCTCAGTCAGGTTTAAACTCTCATGATTATGATCCTGTTTTTGTCAGGGAGAAACCATTCAGCTGCTCTGGGTTTGGAAAAAGATTTGGCAGAAAGTGTGAATTGAAGATGCAGACGAGAACTCATACAGGAGAGAAACTGTTCAGCTGTTCTGAGTGTGGGAAAGGATGTATCACCAAACAAAGTCTGAAGAGTCACATGAGATCTCTCACAGCAAGAGAACAATGTTTCTACTGTTGAGTCTGTAAAAAATCTTTTACTATGAATGGATGTTTAAAAGAACACATGAGAATCCACACAGGAGAAAAAACATTCAGCTACTCAGTGCGTTGTAAATACTTTTACACATGAAAGTCCACACAGAAGAGAAACCACTCAACTGCTCTGAGTGTGACAGTGTGACACATACAGACACACTCAAACTTTTCCTGGTAGTTCTCACTTTTACATTCTTGAAATAAAACAATACCCTTAAGTTGTATTTTCCCCCTCTGTGACTGAATATGCTCAGAGTATTTCTTGGTAGTTGATTCTTTTTTCCTTTGAACATGATTTGTGCTGTTTGATATTCTATTTGATCAACACATTTTCTTAACTTTGACTGTAAAAATATTGAATGTGTGTGATCCCATAACCAGCTCTGTTAATTATCCTGACTGCTCTTTTTTGTATTATGAATAGAGATTGTAGAGAACTCCTGTAATTGCAGCCCCAGACCTCAGCGCAGTAGTGTAAATATGGTGAAACTAACAGTAGAGAATGTGAAGTGATGTATTATCCAATACCTGTTTTGCTTTGTTTAATATTGCGATTGTTTTTGAAACTTTGGACTTTAAATGTTTTATGTGAGGTTTCCAATTAAGATTTTCGTCAATTATCACTCCAAGAAATTTGTTTTCAGTTACTCTTTCAATGTCCACCCCATTTATTTGAACCTTTGTTTGTGTAGTTTTTCTGCAATTCCCAAATAACATTTTTTTTGTTTTGCTCAGATTTAATAACTTGTTTTTGTTAAACCATGACTTTAATTTGCTTATTTCTGAGTTAGTAATTTCTATGAAATTATTTATGTCCTCACTTGAACATAAGATATTTGTATAATCTGTGAACAAAATGGGTTTTAAAACATCTGAAACTTTGCAAATGTCATTAATATATAAAATGAACAATTTGAGGCCCAACACCGACCGTTAGGGGACACCACAAGTAATGTCCAAACACAGAGCAGCCATGTCCTAATTTATTATTGTCGCAAGATAAGGAAAGGCAAAAAAAATAATAATAAAAAAAAAAAGAAATTGATTTTGCTCTTGAAAATGACTTAATTGTACAAAATTGCGATTTATCAGATTAGTTTTGTTTGTTTGTTTGTTTTTCTGATAGAAGTGTTCATTCAACATATGTCGAAGAACTGTCAGACCTTTGAAAATCCAACAATAATTTCAGTTTTAACAGCTTCTAGTTGTGATAAATATTGTGATTTAAGTGATTTTTAAAGGAAAGATGCTGCGAGTGATAAAGAATTTTAATATTAATAATGCTGCGTGTCTTATTTTGAAGGCCGCCCCGGCAGTGTTGGTGTGTACTTCCGCCGGTGTGACGGTGATCTCGGTTAGCAGAGTGAACCGTTAGCTGGATCTGAATAACGGCAGAAAAACAAACCGTCAGAGTTTAGTTCAGTAACCGGAGCAGAGATGGACCGACACCGGAAACTGCTGCTGCACGAGGCTTCAAACCCGAGAAGAAGAAGAAGAGGTTTGTTTATTTTCTGCTAATGATGCTAAGCTAACGTTAGCTGTTAGCCGCAGCTAGCTTCAGTCTGAACCTTTATTGTTTGTTTATGAGAACCAGCGGAGGAAAGTAACGGAGTACATTTACTCGAGCTCTGATCTGAAGTCACTTTACTTTACCTAAGTACTTCAAAAGAGCGTTAACTTTATATGGCGGGCTCCTTTCTCCTCCTCTACACCTCAGGGAAATATTGGGATTATTTTATCGTTTTAATTACTTTACAAAAAATAGATACATTTTAACAACAAAACAAAACATGCCATTAGTACACAGAATATTTCTTTTTAACTACCAAAAGTATGAATTAGTCGAAATGACTTCCATAAAAAACAACATCAACCATTAAAAGTCATCACGAGGGGAAAAAAAAGCATTTTTATGTTCTTGGAGCTCAATGTTTATTTGTATTTAACTGATCTTGTCGTTTTTAGGACTGTTTTGCGCATTTTATGCACTTGTCATTCTTCATTTTTTGATAATTGTGTCTGTGTTCGTGCATGTGGGACACATTTTGTCCAGATTGTGTGTTTTTGTTTAATCAGTGAATTTCTGGCTCAGCTCCTACAATAAGTCTAAAATACACTGTGGAAACGAAATAGTTACATTCAGACTGTTCTTGTTGCCAACAAGAGTGTTGAACTCCCCCAGAAGAACTGTAGAGTCCCTGGTCAGTATCCTTTCCAGGACACCACCCAGGAACTCCAAGAAGGCCAGGTATTCTGAACTGCTGTTCGGTGCACAAGTACTAACAATAATCAGAGATCTCTCAGCGACTCGCAGTCGCATCGAATCAACCCTCTTGTTCCCCGGGGAGAACTCTGACACAGTGGCGCTCAGCCGGAGACTCGTGAACGTCCCCAAACTTGCCTGGCATCTCTCACCCTGGGCAAATCTGGAAAGGTGAATGTCCAGTCCCTCTCCAGGAGTTTGGTTCCAGAACCAGAGCTGTGTGCAGAGGTAAGCCCAACTAGTCAGTTGCTGCCGGTGGTGGACCCACAGGGTGGGGACTCCTGGTCCCCATGAACCACGGCCCATCCACCAGACACTCAATGGCAAGCTCCACCCCCATTATCTTAAGAAGCCGTCTTGTCAGGGTCTTCTTAAATCCCTGTCAGTCTGGGACCACTTTAGAGACTCTACCAGGAGCTATTTTGCATTGGACAGCACAGCTCCCAGGATCACAGGGACACAAAAACCCCTCCACCATGTTAAGACACTTCATGGAGGGGATTTCCAAATGCGTCAGGAGTGATAGATGGTACACATGTAAGACCACAGTCTTCGTCTAAGGATGGACATCTAAATATCAACAGAAAGAGATACCACAACATAAATGTTCAAGATACATGTCACGCCAACTTGAAGAGAACAATATGTGTGTCTCTCTGGACAGGATTGACCCACAACTCCAGGATCTTACAGCTATCTGCCATGGGAGACATGTTGAAGCAGGGACTTACTGATGGTTTTCTCCTGGGTGACTCTGGCTTTGCCCTCAAACCCTGGCTCTTTACCTGAACCCAGCAAAGCTACATACACATGGTCTGCAAAGTCATCTGTGCCTGTGTGGTCCTCAGTAACATGGCAAAGTATGAGCCAAGTAGTCAGAACCATCATGTGTTGGGTAGCTGTGTCATGTCTGAAGAATCGTTATCAGTGCTCTTAAGTGAATCTGTGGTTCTACTGAGTATGATCCTGTTGGTTCTTCTCAGAGAACTGGTCCTTCCTGAGCCTGCTGAGCCTGGGCATGGACTGGAGGAGGCAGAGGTGTCAGGAAAATTAAACAAAAATGGAGCGAGGAGCTGGCTGCTTTAGCCTCGTCATCACTAAGCAGTCTGATTGAGTTCAGTTGTTTATGTATCAGAACAGTTATTTTTGTGTGTCCATTGTCAAAAGTTTTGGATGGTACCAAGAGAACTGTTAGTAATGCCGTCCTGACCCACGGTGACAGGACGGCGTTGCTGCTGAACGATGAAGACCACCCTTCAGTTTTACCCCCAGGTTGTCCCGGTTAGAAAGCAGCTTAATTTTGGGCCACAGAAGCCCTAAATGTTTGCACTGTTAGCCGTGTTGACACTGCCAACAGAGGGTTTTCTGGCTCAAAATTTAGCCGGATGAATACCGGGGTGATTTGGAATAAAATGCAAGTACCTCAGAAATGTACTTAAGTATAGCATTTAAGTAAATGTACTTAATTACTTTACACCACTGAAACCATCTCACAGAAAACATTATTGCAAGTCACTAATAATGGATGAAAACTCAACAGAGCAACTTTAACATCAAAAAGTGCTGACAGAAATTTCTTGGTTTCCTTTAACAGCTGTCTGTCTGTGTTTCAGATTTACCTTCAGATGTTCGAAAAGTGATCATTGGTCAAGAGGAGCACGAGTGGAGCTCGAGTGTGCACCAGGAGGACCCAGAGCCCCCACACATTAAAGAGGAGCAGGAGGACCCAGAGCCCCCACACATTAAAGAGGAGCAGGAGGACCCAGAGCCCCCACACATTAAAGAGGACCAGGAGGACCCAGAGCCCCCACACATTAAAGAGGAGCAGGAGGACCCAGAGCCCCCACACATTAAAGAGGACCAGGAGGACCCAGAGCCCCCACACATTAAAGAGGAGCAGGAGGACCCAGAGCCCCCACACATTAAAGAGGAGCAGGAGGACCCAGAGCTCCCACACATTAAAGAGGAGCAGGAGGAGCTGTGGAGCAGTCAGGAGGGAGAGCAGCTTCAAGGTCTGGAGGAGGCTGATATCACCAAGTTCCCATTCACTCCTGTCCCTGTGAAGAGTGAAGATGATGAAGAGAAACCTCAGTCCTCACAGCTTCATCAAAGACTAACTGAACAGATGGAAACAGAAGCTGATGGAGAGGACTGTGGAGGACCAGAACCAGACAGGGACTCACATCCAGATACACATTTACAACCAGAGACTGAGGACAAGACTGGAGACTCTTTTGAACCTGAGACCCAGGACAATGATGGTGACTGGAAGGAGACCAGAGAACCTCAGTCAGGTTTAAACTCTCTGAAAAATGATTGTGTCCCTGTCAAGGAGAAACCATTCAACTGCTCTGAGTGTGGGAAAAGATTTGGTAAAAAAGGAAATCTTAAGAGACATATGATAACTCATATGAGAGAAAAAACTTTTAATTGCTCTGAGTGTGGGAGAAGATTTGGCACCAAGACACATCTGAGGGTACACATGAGAGCTCATACAGGAGAGAAACCGTTTAACTGTTCAGTTTGTGATAAAGCTTTCAACAAGACTGGAAAGCTGAAGAAACACATTCTTAATCATTCAAGAAAGAAAACATTTAATCGTTTAGTTTGTGATAAAAAAAAATTGTGCAAGACACATCTGAAGAGACACGCGACAACTCATTCAGGAGAGAAACCATTCGTTTGCTCAGTGTGTGGTAAAGGTTTCAATGAAAGTGGTAATCTGACGGTGCACATGAAAGCTCACACAGGAAATAAAACATTCACTTGCTCAGTTTGTGATAAAACATTTTTGTGGAAGTCTCAACTGAAGAGACACATGATAGTTCATACAGGAGAGAAGCCATTCGCTTGCTCTGTATGTAATAAAGCTTTCAGTGAAAATGGAAAATTGAAGCTACACATGAAAACTCACACTGGAGAGGAACCATTCAGCTGCTCCATGTGTGATAAAAGATTTTTGTGCAATGCATATCTGATTCGACACATGAAAACTCATACAGGAGAGAAACCAATCAGTTGTTCAGTGTGTGGTAAAGGTTTCAGTCAAAGTGGAAACCTAAAGGTACACCTTAAAACTCACAAAGATGAGGAACCATTCAGCTGCTCACTGTGTGATAGAAAATTTTTGTTTAAGAAATATCTGATAAGGCACATGAGAACTCATACAGGAGAGAAACCATTCAGCTGCTCAGTGTGTGATAAAGCTTTTAGCGAAAGGGGAAATCTGAAGAGTCACATGACAACTCATACAGGAGAGAGACCTTTCAGCTGCTCAGTTTGTAGGAAATGTTTTACACAGAGCGGAAGTTTGTACAAACACATGAAAAATCACACAGGAGATAACAGCTTCTGCTGCAGTGTTTGTGACCACAGATTCACTTCAAATAAATTTCTAAGTAACCATGACTGTGCAGGCCATCAGTCCTCACAGCTTCATCAGACTCAAACTGAACAGATGGAAGCTGATGGAGAGGACTGTGGAGGACCAGAACCAGCCAAGAACTCACATCCAGATACACATTTACAACCAGAGACTGAGGACAAGACTGGAGACTCTTCTGAACCTGAGACTGAGGACAGTGATGATTGGAGGGAGACCAGAGAACCTCAGTCAGGTTTAAACTCTCTGAAAAATGATGAAGTTTCTGTCGGTGAGAAACCTCTGAGCTGCTCTGATTGTGGGAAAAGATTTTACACCAAGGTAGAGCTGCAGATGCACATGAGCTCTCACATAGGAGAGAAAACTTTCAGCTGCTCAGTTTGTAAGAAATTTTTTATGCATAGAGAAAATTTAATGACACATATGAGAACTCATACAGGAGAGAAGCCTTTTAACTGCTCTGAGTGTGGGAGAAGATTTGGCACCAAGGCACATCTGGAGGCCAGCTTGACATCTCATACAGGAGAGAAACCTTTTAGCTGTTCAGTTTGTGATAAAGCTATCAGCGAGGGTGGAAATCTAAATACACACATTATAACTCATTTAAGAAAAAAAACATTCAGTTGCTTAATTTGTGATAAAAGGTTTTTGTGGAAGTCTCAACTGAAGATACATATGATATCTCATACAGGAGAGAAACCATTCAGTTGCTCAATATGTTATAAACATTTTTTGTGTAAGGCATATATGATAAGACACATGACAACGCATACAGGAGAGAAACCGTTCAGCTGCTCAGTGTGCGGTAGAGCTTTTAGTGAAAGGGGAAATCTGAAAAGTCACATGAGAACTCATACAGGAGAGAAACCTTTTAGCTGCTCAATTTGTAAAAAATGTTTTACACAGAGTGGAAGTTTATACAAACACAGGAAAAAACATAAAGGAGATAACAGCTTCAGCTGCAGTATTTGTAACCAAAGATTCATGTCATGTAAGCTCCTTGAAATTCATAAATGTGTTGGTCTTGAAACTGAAGCTGATGGAGAGGACTGTGGAGGACCTGAACCAGCCAGAAACTCACGTCCAGATGCACATTTACAACCAGACACTGAGGACAAGACTGGAGACTCTTCTGAACCTGAGACTGAGGACAGTGATGATTGGAGGGAGACCAGAGAACCTCAGTCAGGTTTAAACTCTCTGAAAAATGATCAAGTCAGTGAGAAACCATTCAGCTGCTCTGTGTGTGGGAAAAGATTTGATAAAAAAGGAAATCTGAAAAGACACATGAGAATTCATACAGGAGAGAAACCATTCACTTGCTCAATGTGTGATAAAGCTTTCAGTGAATGTGGGAAATTGAAGCAACATGTGAAAATTCATTCTGGAGAGGAACCATTTAGCTGTTTGATGTGTGATAAAAGATTTTTGTGCAAGGCACATCTGGAGACCCACATGAAAATTCATACAGGAGAGAAACCATTTTGCTGCTCTGAGTGCGGGAAAAGATTTGGCCGAAAGGACTACCTGACACAACACATGAGAAGTCATACAGGAGAAAAACCTTTCAGCTGCTCAGTCTGTAAGAAATCTTTCACACAAAGTGGAAATTTACAGTTACACATGAAAATCCACTTAGGAGAGAAACCATTCAGTTGCTCTGAGTGTGATAAAAGATTCATTAGAAGTGGAGATTTGAGGAAACACAGGAGAATTCACACAGGAGAAAGCCATTCAGCAGCTCAGTGTTTGGGAAAAGTTTGAAACAAAAGAAGAAAGAAGTCTCGTGTCAAAAGTCATGAGTGTGTTGTGGACATCAGCGGCAGTTAAACTGTTGGTTTGGATGAAACTTTACATATTCTGTTTATTATACTCTTTGGGACGTAATAACACAGAAAAGTGAATATCTCCCCTACACGGTTATTTTTTCTTTTTCAGGATTTAATAAAGGCGACACAAGAACTGAAAGAGCTGCTTTATTGACTCCTGATCTGTTTCTTTTGTTCTCTGCTACTTGAAAAGAGATATCACCGTAGTGTGCCACACATTGAAGGACATTTGGCCATTTAATGACGTCTTGATGAAATCTGAGCAGTAGATTCTCTGAGGACGGCCCGGGCTGTGGCTGAGAGCTGCAGGAACATTTTATATGGACCTTGTGTTGAAAAAACGTTGTGAAGCTCTTATACTCTTATTTCCAAGTTCAAGAATGAAGTTTAAAGCTCAATGAATGCCATTAATTAAAAAGTCTGTCTTCTTTTTTTAGAGTAAGTAACACTTGTCGGCTTTTATTTTGAAGGGGAGCTGCCCCGGAAGCAGTATTCTCTCCTGTGTGTAGCTGGACGCAGTTTGACGAAGATGGCGTCGGGCAGAGCCGTCTGTTAGCAGAGAGTCTTTGTTGTGTTGATAAAGTGTGAAAATGTGTAAAGTCCAAATGCTGAGAGCGTTGGTGAAGCAGCGACTAACTGCGGCTGCTGAAGAGATATTTGGGCTGTTTGAAAGAACGATAGCAGAGTACGAGGAGGAACTTTCTCGATCAAAAGAGGAGAACGAGCGACAACGGAAACTACTGGACGCTGTTTTCAACCCTCAGCTCCGGTTACACAGAGCAGGTCTGTTTACCTGAGGGACTGTTCTCTATTTATCACAGCGGGGCTGTTTACCTGAGGGACTGTTCTCTATTTATCACAGCGGGGCTGTTTACCTGAGGGACTGTTCTCTATTTATCACAGTGGAGCTGTGTACCTGAGGGACTGTTCTCTATTTATCACAGCGGTACTGTTCTCTATTTATCACAGCGGGGCTGTGTACCTGAGGGACTGTTCTCTACTTATCACAGCGGGGCTGTTTACCTGAGGGACTGTTCTCTATTGATCACAGCGGGGCTGTTGAACTGAGGGACTGTTCTCTATTTATCACAGTGGGGCTGTGTACCTGAGGGACTGTCCTCTATTTATCACAGTGGGGCTGTGTACCTGAGGGACTGTTCTCTATTTATCACTGCGTGGTTGTTTAACGGAGGGACTGTTCTCTATTCGTCACAACTGTCTCCCAGCAGACTTGGGTAGAGCTCAGTGGAACTGCATTGGTTGCATTTTAACATCCTCAGAACGTTTTTTGAACCAAAAATTGCTGGCTTGGTTGCCCTGAAAAGGTTGAGAATCTGGTGTTCAGTTTCATTTTTTTGCAGCTGTTTAATGTTTTAGTTACGTTTTCAGCAGCTAGATGTCTCTTAGTCCCCAGAATGTTCTTAAAGTTTGGGTACCATTCTCTATAAACATCAAAAAGTGTTAAAAAAATGTTGTTGTTTTGTAAATTAACATATAATATTACATTACATTTTCATGAAAGATGTTGTGTAATATCTGTTCTTCGTAACATTTCCTGACTGTTGCTTCGAAAACGTTCTTCCTTTGTTCTCCTTTGAATGTTTTATAAAAAGAACATGCTCTGATCTGTCACTTCTCAACATCACCACAGCGTCCTCAGAGTGCTGCAGCTTGTTACATCTTAAGTCAGAGTTTAACCTTAAGGGAACATTATTTGAAATTATTAACATCCTAAAAACGTTCTTTGAATGTCTGTCTGCTCAGCCATGACCTTGTTTTGGTTTGTTTACTTAGTTATTTTGTAATAATAGAGGAAACTTTAAAAAACCCTCATTATCAGCAGATACTCAGTATCTCATTAACAGACTGGATTGGTGGTTAAAAAATCTTGACGGGGACATCCCCAGTGAAAACTACACAGATTTTTAAATTTAAATATGTGAAATATGTGAATTTAAAATCTGATGGGAGCTGCTAATCTGTGTAAGACCATTCAAACTAATGAAGCTTGAATGTACTTACCTTTAACATAAATTAATTGTATTGTTTCTGTTATTGAGAATTTTGTGTACCTCTGTATATTTTCTCATTGTGTTGTAACCAAAGTTACGACTGTATAACTCAGAACAGATTTGATATTAGATAAACAAATTATTGGGGCCAATTTTTGCCATTTTGACACACATTTGCATTTTATTTTAATGATTGTCAATAATATTAATTAATTAAAGAAGTGCAAAAAAAGCATCAGCATGGGTGGAACTATTTTTTTATTCAGTTTTCTATTTAAATTTTGATTTAACATTTGCAAAAGGCATTTTAGCAAGGTTATGTGTTGGAGTTTATTATATTTCAAATACTAAGTACAGACGAAAATGTTTTTTTTTTTCATTGTAAATGCATATGGGTTCCAAATATTGGGTTTTTGTCTTATTAATTACTAATAATCAGTATTGGCCCTGAAAAAACAATATCGGTTGACCCCAAACATTATGATCTGACGCTGATGAGAGAAAACTGAAGTTGTTTGATGCTCAATGATGCGTTACAGAACTAGGGGCTGGTTCAAGTCCAGCCTGAGCCGGCCCTGACTGTAAGCTTCCTCGAGTGATTTCTCAGTGATCTGTAGAAAATCAGCAAGGAGGTCTCGAACTGTGATTCTTTCTGTAATGTCTCTATTTCTGTTTCCTGCAGACGTCCAGCAGCTGTTGGTGGTTAAAGAAGAAGTTCCCCCCTCCAGTGTGGACCAGGAGGACCCAGAGCCCCGACACATTAAAGAGGAGCAGGAGGACCCAGAGCCCCCACACATTAAAGAGGAGCAGGAGGACCCAGAGCCCCCACACATTAAAGAGGAGCAGGAGGAGCTGTGGAGCAGTCAGGAGGGAGAGCAGCTTCAAGGTCTGGAGGAGGCTGATATCACCAAGTTCCCATTCACTCCTGTCCCTGTGAAGAGTGAAGATGATGAAGAGAAACCTCAGTCCTCACAGCTTCATCAAAGACTAACTGAACAGATGGAAACAGAAGCTGATGGAGAGGACTGTGGAGGACCAGAACCAGACAGGGACTCACACCCAGATACACATTTACAACCACTTAGTGAAGACGAGACTGGCGATTCTGTACCAGCCGAGATTGAAGTCAGTGTTGGTGATTGGAGGGAGACCAGAGAACCTCAGTCAGGTTTAAACTCTCCGAAAAATGATCAAGTCCCTGTCAGGGAGAAACCATTCAGCTGCTCTCAGTGTGGAAAAAGATTTGGCTTCAAGTGGCATTTGAAAAGACACATGAGGTTTCATACAGGAGAGAAACCTTTCAGCTGCTTGATTTGTGGCGAAGCTTTCAGTGACAGTAGAGGACTGAAGATACACTTTAAAAGTCATGCAAAAGAGGAACCATTCAGCTGCTCAGTGTGTGGGAAAAGATTTTTGCGCAAGGCATATCTGAAGAGACACATGACAACTCATACAGGAGAGAAGCCTTTTAATTGCTCTTTGTGTGATAAAGGATTTTTGTGCAGGCCACACTTGGAGAGACACATGACAATTCATACGGGAGAAAAACCGTTCAGCTGCTCAGTCTGTGGCAAAGCTTTCAGTCAAAGTGGAATACTGAAGCGACATATTAAAACTCATGCAGGAAAAAAAACATTTAGTTGCTCTGTTTGTCATAGAACATTTTTGTGCAAGGCGTACCTGAGAAGACACAAGAGAATTCATACAGGAGAGAAACCATTCAGTTGCTCAATGTGTGATAAAAGATTTTTGTTCAGGTCAGATCTGAAGAGACATGTGAAAATTCACACAGGAGAGAAACCATTCAGCTGCTCGGTGTGCAATAAAACTTTCAGCGAAAGCGGAAAACTGAAGCTGCACATGCGAACTCACACAGGAGAGAAACCATTCAGTTGCTCAGTGTGTGCTAAAGCTTTTCGTGAAAGTGGAAAACTGAAGCTACACATGAAAACTCATACCGGGCAGGAGCCGTTCAGCTGCCCTGTGTGTGATAAAAAATTCTTGTGCAAGGCAAATATGACAAGGCACATGACAACTCACACAGGAGAGAAACCATTCAGCTGCAGTGTTTGTGACAGGAGATTTGCTTGGCGTTTACAGGTAAAAAAACATAAATGTGTTAGTCATCAGACCTCACAGCTTCATCAGACTCAGACTGAACAGACGCAAGCTGATGGAGAGGACTGTGGAGGACCAGAACCAGCCAGGAACTCACATCCAGATACACATTTACAACCAGAGACTGAGGACAAGACTGGAGACTCTTCTGGACCTGAGACTGAGGACAGTGATGATTGGAGGGAGACCAGAGAACCTCAGTCCGTTTAAAGTCTTACAAAATGATGAAGTTCTTGTCAGTGACTGAAAAAATGCAGAAACCATGTAGCTGCTCTGAGTTCGGGAAAAGATTTGGTCAAACTGGGACTTTGATAAGATACATGAGAATTCATGCAGGAGAGAAACCTTTCAGTAGTTAAGATTGTGCCAAAAGAGTTTTGTACAAAGAAAACGTAGTTCATAACATGAGAACCCACATAGAGGAGAAACCAGCCAGGAGCTCAGATCAAATAAATGTGTACAATTAAGTACTAATAATGTGTATCAGCCTCATTTTTGGAGTGGGATCAGCTTTTAATGAAAACGACCTTCTTAAGAGGTGCAGTATAGTGGCTGTTTCAACATCCCATAGTTCCTCTGCAGGGTGCGTCGGTGTCCCAGCTCTTTGAGTAAATCCAAGTACTCGACTGTGGCAGGAGGTGCACCTGTATGTCTCTCATTTTTTTATTGCGCTGCTTTCATTTTTAATTGTTTTATTTCAACTTTGAATTGTTCTTTGAATGATGTTTTTAATCTCTCTGTGCAGCACCTTAAACGTACCTCTGTGCTTAAAATGTGCCTTAGAAATACAAATGCCCTTAATAATAGTGTTACGTTAATATAACATAATAGGAGGGTTGTCTGCCTGTTAGGGACTGTAGTTTATTTTTTGGAGGGGGGGTGTCTGTTAGGGACTGTAGTTTATTTTTTGGAGGGGGGTGTCTGTTGGGGACTGTAGTTTATTTTTTGGAGGGGGTGTCTGTTGGGGACTGTAGTTTAAGAAGAAATCCTCAATTTCTTTCAAAGAAAACAAAACAAAACAACTTACTGCTCGACATCAGTAAACTCTGTCCCGATGATCCGGTCCTGAGCGTCCCGCTGGAGCAGCAGCTGCAGTCACATACCGAGCACTGAGGTTAATATGGATAATTATTTTTTCTTTTCATCTTAAGCCAAAGCAGCATTATGACAAAACCTGGCATTTAAAGGGTTACAATTCTGAAAATTAATGAATATTTGATATTTATGATTAGGACTGATGTTGATTACCCAAATTACCCAAAAGAGAGTAGAAAATAATATTAATGTATAACATTTTCAAAGCTTGATTTTGAAAAGTGCATTTTGTGTGCAGAGCGATACGAGTGTGTGTGGTATTAATTAATAAATCAATAATAAAAAAATCTTATTTTAGGAGATTTTAACATGCTCGTCTTCAGACTCACTCAGGCAACACACGAGCCGGCGGTTTTGTACACCGCTCTCACAAAATGTTATTTATTATTGCTGTCATTACAATTGTCCTGTATAAACTGTTTTTTGTTGTTTTTTGTGTGTATTTTTCTCACATGTGTCTGCCCTTCATTGCTTGTTTAATTTGATCTTAACGCTTGTCTGACTTTTGTTCAGCATTGTTGTCTGTCTTCGGTTGTTATATCGCCTCTGTTTTGCTTTATTTGTCAAAACACTTTGTAAACTTCGATTTGCTATATAAATAAATTATTATTATGTATTTAGGGACTGTTTCTTATTTATGGGGGGGGGGCATGTTAAATATTTTTTAGGTACTAGGGAGGCTTTAGGGGAGGGTATACAACTTTAAATAACTCTATTTTTTGTGTTTACTCGATGTTTTAAAACAATTTACATAAAGGAAAAATAAAAATAGTAACTTCAACTTTAAATACTTATTTGTTTGTCATTTAATTTTCCTCCAAAAGTTTTTGAATAATTATATACACACACAAACACACACACATATATATATATATATATATATATATATATATATATATATATATATATATATATATATATATATAAACATGTTTTTTTCTCTAAAAATTTTAGGTAGTTTTCTATTTTCCCATAAAGTGTTTTCTGCAATGTTATTTTCTATACATTTTTTAAAGCGATTTTTAAAATGACACCATTTATCACAGCCAGGAGCTGTAATAGCAGAAATTATTATTGTTGAAATTTAAAGTTGCGATGGTCCGTGTTCACATCATGTGACACATCATGTGAATCACGGACGCTTCTGTCAGAAAAACAAAGAACAAGTCTGAGCTTAATAATTCAAATCACTTTATTCTGTGTCTCACTGAAAATGTTTCCAAAAATAAAACATTTGCATGAACGGACCAGCAGAACAACAAGAGCGAAAAACCACAGAGACCTTTTTCAACTGCAGGATTTCAGCTTCACCGTTGACTTTTCAAACATCAAAGAGTCAGTTTTTAAAATCTGGAAAGTTATTTATGACGGTCAAACATTTTCCCAAAGTCATTTTTTTTTTTAGATTTGTTTAATTTAATTTAATTTAATTTAATTTAATTTAATTTTCAGTTGCGAAATTTGAAAATAATGACAACGGTTTTCAGACTTCCGGTCCAGCAGGTGGCGGTAAACCCCACAGCGGTCATTTCACTGAGCATGCGCGCAGACACCAACCCGGAAGTGTATGTGGTAAACACTTTGAGCACACGACGCCCGTCAGCGCGCGCTGGTCCCGGTTTTTGTCCCGGTTTTGGGTCCGCTCCGCCGTTAAACGCGCCGGTAAGATGTCTAAGATCGAGATGCTGCGGCTGCTCATCACGCAGCGGCTCACGGAGGCCGCGGAGGAGATCTTCGGGGTGTTCGGGAGGACCATCGCCGAGTACGAGGAGGAGATCTCCCGCTCCAAGCTGGAGATCGACCGGCAGCGGCGGCTGCTGGAGCTCCGCAGGACGCCGCGGGTCTCCGTGCGGCCCGACGGCTCAGGTCAGCATCGACTTATCGTCATTTACCGGTAACCGCCGGTCCGCCGGTGCACCGGGCACCGAGCCGCCCGGTGGTCCCGGTTAAAGGACGGCAGCGGTTTACGGTAACCTGATCAAAAACACGTTAAATAAAGCGGGAATGTGTAAACAATACCGAACAAACTTTGTTTTTTGGGAGAAAAAGGCGGGAATTAACAGGGCCGTTAACAACTATGTGAAAAGAAATGTAAGGGACTGTTCGTTATTTATGAGAGAGGAGGGAGTGGTGCGGAAAATAAGTCACTGTCAGAACAGGAAATAACACAAAAAGTACAAAATAAATGCACGGAAAAAACTTCAAAATAAAATCCTATAAACACTTGAGGTGGAAGCGATGTTTTCTTTGATTAATCTTTACTTAATTAGTCAACAATGTAACATGAAAACTATTATTCCTCAAGTGTAGATATTGATTTTACAGTTCCTCTACAAATTTCGATTTATTCTTAAAAAAACAACTTCCTTTTGCTTTGAAAATGTGATTTTTTCTGATTAAAATACTTATTTTTCTCTTAATATGTTTATTGGAACATTTCTGAGGGATTTTTCTTTCTTTAAACACTGATAGCGACTTTAATTTATTTTACTGACAGTATTCAAAGGAAACATGCATTTGAAGGTACGGGTTTTTTTCTTAAAAAAAAGTTTGATTTTTTGTTTTCTTTATAAAAATTGGCAGTTTCTCTCTTTCTTTAAAACACTTTGGAGATTTTTTTCTCTGTAAAATTTTTTGCCTTCCAAATCTGCATGTTTTCTTTAAAAAGTACCTCGAGAAAAGTACTCATTGTGCTGAATGATGTACAAAATATGATATTGTTCCTAAATTATTGATGCATTAATGTGTTTATCACTGTAAGTTTCAGCTGGTGAAGGTGGAGCTCATTGTAATGACTGAATGACTGCTGGGTAATTTAATGTTTAATAAAACATAATTTTTTAATAATTTAACTTTGTATCAGTAATCTGTAAAGTAACTAAAGCTGGCAGAGAAATGGAGTATAAAAGTATTTCTCTCTGAGATACGGTGCAGTGGAAGGGTTAAGGGGCATAAAATGGAAATACTTAGTACTATACTAATACTAGTGAAGTACAAGTACCTCAGAAGTGTACTTCAGTACAGAGTAAACGTGTTGTTCTGTTTTCTCGGCGTCCTGACTCTGGTCTCTCTGTTGTCGGCAGCTCTCTGCGAGCAGCAGGACTGGGGCTCCGGTCTGGACCTGAACGAGATCAAACCTCCCTCCATCAAAGAGGAAGAGGAGGAGGAGCTGTGGCAGGAGGAGGCGCCGCGGGCCGACGACCACAACGATGTCAAGTTCGTGTTGTTCCGGAGCGGCGGCACCAGGACCGAGCAGGACGACGACCACATGGCCTCCTCGCTCTCAAAGCTCCAGGACCTGGAGGACTCGGAGCTGGACGCCCAGCCGGGGACCTCGCTCCAGCAGACTTGCTCCGACCTGGACGAGGACGCCCCCGACGCTTCGGATCCAGCTTCAGGTAACGGCGACTGCGTGGACTTGGACGCGCCGCTGTCCGAGGTGGTGGACTCGTACATTTGCACCATCTGCGGCCGCGCGTTCGCTCAGCGAGGCCACTGGGCCAAACACGTGCAGGTGCACCGCAAGGTCGAGACCAAAGCCGACAAATCGTACACGTGCGATATTTGCGGGAAGAGGCTGACGCGGTTTGACGGTTATCAGAAACACTTGCGGATTCACACGGGCGAAAAGCCGTACAGCTGCGATGAGTGCGGGCGCAGATTCAGCGACAACTCCAACTACAAACGACATATCCGCACACACACGGGACAGAAAACGGCGCAGAGCTGAGGCCGCAGGATGAGGGGGCGGGCTGAGGCCGCAGGGCTGAGGGTTGAGGGCGGGGCTGAGGGTTGAGGGGGCGGGGCTGAGGGTGTGGGGTGAGGGTTCATACTGGCGTGAGACCGGGCAGGACGAACCCCAAAGACGTTCCTCCCAAACAGCGATAAATATGAAAGTCCTCCTTCTTCCACACCGACTGATTGACAGGGATGTTTTTTTTGTTTTTTTTTAAAATTTCCTGTTTTGTTTTTTGTTTTTTTTTATTAAAATGTGTAAAACACAGCAGGGCTGCACAAATATGGCCAAAAAAATAATTATAATTATTCTGATCAAAATTGAGATCACGATGACACGATGTTTTTGAGCATGCCTGCAGGTTTTCTTTTTTCTTTTTTCTTAGAATCACCAAAAATTTTTGAAGGAAAAAAAATCCCAAATTCTTCCTTTAAAAATCAGTGACTTTTATAAAGTACAAAAAAATGCTAAAATTCTAAATCAAAATTGAGATCACGATGGTATTTTTTTGGAGAAGAGATATTTTCATTGCGTTTTCACTTTTTTCTTAAAATGATTTATTAATAAAATAATAAATACAAAATATTTTCAAAGAAATAAAAGCAAATTCTTTTCTTTAAAAATCGTCAGTAAAATAAACACAAAATGCAGCTATTTAAAGTTGTAAGCCCCTCCTCTCAAGCCTTTTTGCCCCTCCCCCTCCCCTCTCATAAATAACAAACTGTCCCCAAGTTATATTTAAACATTTAGTTATAATCTTGTTCTGCATTCATTGTTTTTAAAATAATATAATTTAAAAAAAGCTGTTTTATAGTTAAGAAAAAGAACAGTATAGAATATTGAGAATATATGTTCTTTAAAATTTGCCTCAAACTCCTGGAAATGTTTCGGTATAAACGTGTGTGAACTCAGAGTTTCACTTTCGCTGCGTCGAACGTTCTGCTGCTCCGTCTGTGCCCACAGTGCGCTCTGCGCTCCCAGAGCGTGGTGCAGTCAATAACCAAACTGGATATTTTTGAAGTGCTTCCAAAGAAAAGTGCAGCTCAGAATCCTAAAATAATTAGTGGCGGCTGATGTTTTAATCGTCACAGCAGATAAATAAATGTATTGTAAACGGTGAATGATGGTTTATGAACGATGACGTTTGATTTTAGCCGTCTGCAACATTTAGGAAAGTTTTTCACAGGCTGCTGCAGGGCGAGTTTTTATGAGCGCGGATCACGTTTGAAACGTCGCAGCCCAACATGTTGATTTTATTGTTGGAAGCCCAAATTATGACTGTGATTAATATCTGATTAACTGTGCAGCCCTGAAACACAGAAACGCATTTTTCAGCACAGAGCAGCTTTAAAAGGTTTCAGGTTTTACTTTTAATTAGGAAAACTAAAACGTATTTATTGAAACTGTCAGAGGAGAAAAAACACGGACTGAAGGAACAAACGAGTCACGAACGTGTCACGACTTTGTTCGGCTGCGGTGAAGCGGCGGGAGGAAAAACCGGATTCTAAAACGTTTTCTTTTGCATTTTACTGTGGAAAAATAAACGGACAGGAAACTTTTTTGTATTTATCCACGCTGGTGCGAACCAGGACCAGAACAAGGAAGAAGAGACAGAATATAGTATTTTTATAGCTGATATATTTTGACAGACATTTCTACACTGGAAGAAACGCTGACGCGGCACTTTACAGACGCATCACGGGCTCGGTTTCTGTCCGTTCACGCTCACCGAGCTCCAGCTGCGTTCACCGAGGATCACTTTCAATCTGCTCTGGAGCTTTTATTTTTGAATATTTTTGAACATTTAAATCTCCTTTCAGGGTGTCGGACAAACAGGAAGCCAGTGATGCTTTTAAACAGCTGTACGACATTTACTAAAATAATAAAGTCACGTGGTTGAAAACTGTTTTCCATGTTTCTGACATCGATTCAGATACTTTGATTTTAGTTGAAGAAACTTCCACATTTTACAGCAAATGTTAATATTCTCGTGTGTTTATCGTCTTGTAATGTGACAGATTTTAGAATAATTACAGTTATATTTGATGATCGCTTCACAAACACCAAAACATCTCTGTTTAACCCTTTAAAACACTCAAAGAGGGTGAAGAGCAACTTAGAGAACCAGACGAAAAAATTACCAAGAAACTGGTTAAAAAAACAACAAGAGAAATATCTGTAAATAAACAAACTGAACAGTAAAAAAAAGGGAAATGACCTCAACAAAGTGCCCCCCCCCACTGAATTTTAATGATTTTTTTCTTAAAAACAAATATAATCAAGAGAATAATAAATATTTGATTGATATTTTCCCTAATATCTAATATTTTTTGCCACCTTTTACTTCTTTTTTTTGAATTTGTGCAACATGTTTCTTTACACACACAGTTACATATTAAGCTCTTTCCCGTGTTTTTTTTCTGGTTCAGAAGTTTAAATTTTAGTAAAAAGCGCCTGAATGCAGCACAGGAAATCTGATGTGGATCCTGGTGTTAAAGGGTTAATATAATCTAATCTGGTGACATTTCTGCAGAAATTCCTGGAAAAGTCATGAAAAATGGTTTAAAGGTAACAGAAAGTTTTGGAAAAAGTCTTGAATATTCATTGTTGTGGCTTTTTTTAAAAACGTGCTCATAAATACTCCAAAAACACACAGAATACCTTCCTGCCACTCGAGCTGCTTTCAGACACCTTTTACAAAAATTGAAACCTTTCAGCTCTGAACAAACTCTTTGATTTCTTTCAAGAACATGAAAAAAAAACATGAGCAGTTTGGAAAGAAAATAGTAGATAAAGAAAACTATTTTTAAAAAAGGAAACTGTCTGTCCTAAAGAAAAAGCTTTGAAAACTGAATTTCTAATGATCATTATTACCTATTTATAATGATGTTACAGAATTATTACAATTTTTATTTTTTAGTTCATTTACCTGTTTGTTTTTTGTCTTTTCCTTTTCTTTTTTTAAATATATTTTTCAGGTAATTATTTTGTACTTTTGACTATTTTTTTTTTTGCTAATTTTTGCTACTTTTCTTCTTGAGCTGCTTATTGCCTTCTTCTCACGTTTTTGACAGAAAACAGGCCAAATGTGCAGGTTTTAAAGGGTTAAATACAGGTACTGTGCTGCGTGACCATTATAACGGTACATCGGCCTATTTATTTCTATCTAGTTGAAGTTATGTAATTGGATAAACTGTTTTTGCTGCCGTCATGCGCTTGTTGGAAATATCGTATTTTCCAGCTGTGCATTCGTAATTACGACACAGACGCATTCAAAAAACAACAAACGCGGACGCTGGAAGTAAAGATGTTTTTTTATGTACTCGAAAAAACGAACGCTGTTGAACACTGTCAGTATTCTGGCTGCTGCAGAGCTCAGTTTGCTGCAGATAACAGACGCAGAAGCTAAAATGCGACTCTGCTAAGAGTCAGTGAGAGCTACGAGGAACAAAATAACCACATACGTAGTTTTTTACTGTCAGTCGTTGAAACTGTTGGATGATTTCATGATTTCTGACATTTCGGCTGCTCTGAAACGTCACGCAAACTTCACAGCTTTCCCACTCGGGATTCCAACTTTAAAGAGACGTTCATGTGCTCGTAACTCTTAAATACGGCATTTTCGAGGAGCACGTGAAGGCAGCGAAAGTTTAAGTAATGGAAAAGTTTTGAAAATTCATCAGTAAAAATTAACGCGAACCTTGAATTAATTAAAATAAAACATGCAGCAGACAGTCCTTAAATCCACCAGCTCCAGTCTGTTTGCTTTGAAATTCATCACTTTTTCTCACAGTACCTCTAAAGAGTTTCCTTCGTGTAAGTTTTGATAATGTGTGTATCAGAGGAATTATGTGGCTGTTTTAGATTTGCATTTTTCTTCTGTGTACCAGATATCTGTGTGCCACACCTGGAATTTCAGACTCTTGCAGAACTCCCCAAAATGTCACCGAAAAGTTGAACGCTTTCACCCTTTGGACATAAAATCAGCCTCTAAATATCATTTTGTGAAGAGTTTGTGCTTCTAAAACAAACTGAAGATTTATGAAATGTTCCTGTTAGGTTTTTATTTTATTTTCATTGATGATTTTAGCAACATCAAAACAAAAGTTTTAACACGCAAATCAAGACAAATGTTCACTGACCCATCTGTTCCAAACAAGAAGCACAACTCCAGTAAAGACAGAGTTACACAAAAAGAGCCAAAAAATACAACAAACAAACAAACAAAGAAACAAACAAAAACAAAGAAAGAAAGAAAGAAAGAAAGAAAGAAACAAAAACACAAAAACAAAGAAACAAACAAAGTGTCTTCATGGTGTCAGTCCCCTCAGAATCTACCAGTTCATCATTACCGCTTTATTCGGCCGTTCCTCACATTAAGGCCAAAAAACGACCCCAGATTTGTTAAAAAATATCTTCTCCCCCCTAATAATGTAACACGTTCAAACGCAGCCTTTTTTTTGTCGTCAGTTCAAATCGTTCCCTAAAACGGAGACCAGATGTTTTCCAGTGTCGTAATATTATTCTGCGTCCTGTCGTTGTAGCCAAGTGGACACAAAATCTCGAAACAAAATGATCTAGTAACAAACCTGTTCGGTTTCTTACTTTTGGAAAATCTAAAATAATGTCAATAAAAAAAGAAGAAAGATGTGAGTCTGGATCAGTGAAAATTACCCGACGTGTTTATTTGTCACCAGCAGATGGCAGCACGAGACTTTCTTTGAAACGGCTGCCGGTGACGCTGAAGTTCAGATTGAGCTCAATAATCACTTTCAGCGGCTAATTTCATCAATAAATCAGACTTTCTAAAACACTGCAGGTTTTAACAGGCGTCTGAAAGGTGAACCGGTGCATTTTTGAAGAGCCAATCGCAGGATTACAGCCGAGAAATTCGATGCTGCAGAGCTCTTTGAATGGGGCAGGAAGAGACGAGCATGTGAGTTATTCTTTAGGTGCAAATGCTGAACTGTTTCCATGTTTTTATCCAAAGCTTTTTGATAAACAAGCTCAATTTTGTGCTTTCTTATTCACTCTGGCACTGATACTCAACTTACGGCCCATGGGCCAAATCTGGCCCCTGATAGGGCGCCAGGTGCCCCCCCCAACCATTTTCTAATTGACAGTAAAAATAAAGTGATGGGAATTGTTTTTGGCCTTTTAGTGTCCAGAAGGTGCCGGAGGAGGATCCCTCACACCCACCGACAGGTCTCAGCCGAGACCCTAATGTCCCAAAATCTGAGAAATGACCTTAAATCCTAGAAACATGAATGGACAGAGTGAGGATCTTTGCTGTAAAGCGGCTCAGAGAGAAACGTTTTGAGGGACTAAAGATGCTCGTGTTGGTGTTTGAAGCTCGTGTTGAACAGAAACTATTAAATTATTATTTTTCTCTTGTACAGATAGTTGTGGGTTTTTGTCTCAGTTTTAACCCCTCGTGTACAATATGTAAAATCCACTAAACTCCTGTGGTGTGCAGATTTGTTCTGTACCTGGAACTTCGTCAAGGACCCTTTTCAAGGATCACTTGACCTCAGCAAAATTAAAGAAGCCGCTGAAAAATCCCAGAATTCCTTTCGTGCCCACTTTGGACCCCTTTTCCGACTCCTTGAAGTACCCCAGGACCATCTTCAGGGGTCCTTGCCATATTCACACAAAACCTTAACACACCAAGGGCTTCCAGGACCTACTCAAGGATTCCTGGACAGCAGCCCAGGATTCCTCCTTGAACTATCGGGACACCACCAATGATTGTGAGACGGTCAAAACAATTTGGAGAACACCTTCAAGGACTCCTGCAGCTCCTTCTAAAATGTGTGAAACCCCATCAGTGGCGCATGTGACTATCTCAAGGACTCTTGGGCCTCTCCGAGGATACCCAAGGACCCCTCAGGATTCCTGAAATAGTGAAAAACACATAAAGGATCCCTAGATTTAAGTCGAATCCTTCCAGAACCTTGTAAAGAACCTTGGATACTGCATCTAGGACTATTGAAACTCTTGCGTGACTCCAGGGCACCCTCAAGGACTCCAGGAACCACAGAGCTGATGGTTAAGACCTTCATAGTCCGCTGTCGTAAGGACTGACCTTCATGTCCGGTGAAACTGGGACCTTTTATCACTTCAGAAGAGCGCTGCAGGGTTTCAGAGGAGACGCGATGTGGCGTTGGATGCTGTTTGTCTCTGGAGGGACGAAAACCTCATTTATAGTTTTTTAATAATTGGACAAAAATGAAAATTGTAATGAAAAGAGAAAATGCCATTAACCAGCAGGGCTTTATTCTTTAATCTGCTGACAGTGACAGCAGAATATAAAATACACTGCTCACTGTAACCAGCTGATTTTTGAGGAAAATACTTCCTGTGTTTCGTTTCTTTGAGTTTGGAGTTTTGTCAAGGACCTCTGGATCGACACGTCTCTTTCAGACATCCCAAAGACACCCATGTAGATCCCTGGAAACCCCTGGAAAACTTCAGAACCCAACCCAGGACTTCTAGATCACCTCCAAAATATTTTTTAACTTATTAACCATTTAAGCACTCCTTTAACACCCCCACCTGAAATACCCTTAAATCCTTCCCTTACCTTCAAGGACTCCTGAAACACCCCCCAGGCACCAGGATCTGCTGGTCTAAAATGTATTTAAGCACCCTTGGGACACCCCAAGGCCCTCTTAGAAACCATTCAGTGACTCAAGGCAAGGAATCAAGGACTCCTGTACACCCTCAGAAACTCCCAGAGTTCCTTGTAAGAACTTTTGAAACATCCTAAGGACATCTTGAGACAATTACCAGGCTCCTTGAACTTTTGGCAGTCTTTGAAAGGGTTTTTGTCGTTTTTTGGAATCCTGAAACAAGTTTCAATAATCTCTGAACACATTTAGGGCCCTAAGAGTTTTTCAAGGAACCCCTGGATTCCATAAACCCTCAAGGACCCCTAGAAATCGCTCAAGGTCCTCTAGATCGTCTCAGGCCCTTTTGGACTGTTTGGTCCATGGCAAGACTCCAGGATTTGCTCAGAGTGCATCTCAAGGACTTCCAAAGTCAGCCTAAGAACTTCTGAGGCCCTTCAAGGATTTAAGGTTTCTTTAGTGAGTGTGACTTTTGCTTTCATTGTTTGTTGCAGCTCTTTATTCTGTTTTTCACTCACAACTTCAGAGTAATGCCCATCAGGAACTAACGGTGTCCGAAAAATGTTTTCAAGCACCCTACAAATCCTGGAAATCGTCCAAGGTTCTCTGGATGGCCCTTTCGTGCCTCGACAGGTCATGGAGTCTTGGCATGGACAACGGCACATCTCAAGGACTCCCAAAATCACCCCAAAAACTTCTGTGACTCTTCGAGAACTCCACGTTTGTTACGTGAGTATGATGTTTGTTTTTATGGTCTGTTGCAGCTTTTTATTCCTTTTTTTCACCCACAGACACAGAAGTCACTTCAGTCTGAGAAATTTTCCACAGTAGCTTTTATTTACACTTTCATCCGCGCTTTAATTAATAGCAGTAAGGTGAACATAATAGTTTGTGACATTATTACACTGTCATTGTGTTGCGGGCCCAGCGGGAGGCGCTGTGAGTCCGTTATCAGCGATGTCACAGTGTCTCTGCTCCGTCCTCCGTCCCTCCCCGGCTGAATCACAGAGAGCACGTTTAGAGGACGAGAGCCGCCAAATGAATAAACTCATTTTATTTTCAAAGGTTACAAGTGCATCCTCATACAAAAAAAGCAAAAAAGGTTTTCATAAAATGAGCCATCGTGTTCATTTTCTGCAGTAGCACCCAGTGAAAACATTCAGGAAATGAGCTTCTTTTGTTGTTATTTTATCAAGTTTCGGCAGATTTCTGACAGTTTGTGTTGAACAGATGGAGATCCTCGTTGCTCATTTTGTCTTTACGTCTGTGTGAATTTATTTCAGCGTAAAAACGTTTAGAAAAGACCAGTTTCTCTTTGAGTCCTGCGAGGTGAAAACACTCATCTGATGTTTCTGTTCCCTCTTTGCAGCTTCGGGGAAACGAGACTCGGTGTAAAAGTGACCGCTGAGAGGCGATGGAGCGATTTAAAGGACCACACAGGTACTCTCATATTTTTTAACCCATTAACTACAAGTTGCCTTTTCTTTATATTGGCAATGACCTTTTTTGGGGGGCGGCTGAGCGTTGTTTTAAAATTTCCTGATATCTGAGTTTTTGGACTGATACCGTAGAGATTCTTTGGATTGTGTCTTAACCCCTCAAACCTGAGTAAATACGTTTTATTTCCTTTAAAAACATGGGCAGAAAGGCAATGAGCAACTTAAAAAAGAAGTGACCCCAAAAATTAGCAAGAAATTAAAAAAAATATACCCAAAAATATAAAACAAGAAGAAGAAACAAAAAGTTTGAAAAAAAAACCAAGAAAAAAGAAAAGAAATTACCAGAAAAAAAGTGCTTAAATAATTTTAAATATATAGTTTTGATAGATATAAATATAGCTCTGTGGATATATTTTCCTATCTTTAAAATATATATATACATTTTTTCTTCCAAATCTAATTTCTTGCAATTTGGGAGGCATCTCAAGAAGCTCATGACCTTTTTTATCTGTTCTGCTCTGGATTCAGAGGTTTAAACACTTGAGAACGACTCTGAGTGCAGCACAAGAAACATGATGTTGATCCAGGTTTCAAAGGGTTAATTATCAAAACAAAATCATTTTTACATGTTAAATGTTGTCTGAACACATGCAGTCGCACAAGAATTTGTCTGATTAAATCACTTAAAATTAGCAGTTGACTGATTTAAACTAAGCGAAGGAAGAAAAAATCGTCGACGCCGACCCCGACGACCACGCCGACCCTGACAACCACGCCGACCCCGACGACTACGCCGACCCCGACGACCACGCCGACCCCGTCGACTACGCCGACAACCACGCCACGACGATTCGCCGACCCGACGTCCACGCCGACCCCGACAACCACGCCGACCCCGTCGACTACGCCGACCCCGACAACCACGCCGACCCCGACGACCACGCCGACCCTGACGACCACGCCGACCCTGACAACCACGCCGACCCTGACAACCACGACTGACTGACCAACCCTGACTCAAAGACTCAAAGACTCAGACTCACAAACTCTCAGACTCACAGACACAGACTCACAGACACAGACTCACAGACTCACAGACTCAAAGACTCAGACTCTCAGACTCACAGACTCAGACTCAAAGACTGACTCACAGACTCTCAGACTCTCAGACTCAGACTCACAGACTCAGACTCAGACTCAAAGACTCACAGACTCGTGAACTCATTATAATTGAACCTTTTTCTCAAACGTTCCTCTTGTTCTGTCACAAAGCGTCAGATTTCTCACCGTTTCGAGGATCAGACTCGCTGCGCCGTTAATGTGGACTTTGATTGGTGCAGGCGGCGTCTTCCCAGCGACCCGAGCGACTCTAATGTGCGATAACCATCAAAGAGTCTCAGATTCAGGTCGCGGATTAGAGCGGATGATGTAACCTCTTCAAATAGAGAGCGTGACACCAGTCGGCCCGTCACATGGATCCGAGTCAAACTGCCGCTTTGTCCTCGCTTATTCAATCTGAGCCGAACAGTCAGGCCGCTCTGAGGGCGTGTGACGCAGCGCCGCTTTCACAGCTCGTCCAGAGTCCCCCTCGGACCCCCCCGCCCCTGTCGTCCGGTGCCGCCGGACTCAAAGTTGCATCATTTGGTGCAGAGGCTGCTCGCCTCGACTCCGGCAGACAGAAACGGACTCTCCGCTGCAGCAGCTTCATCTGCATCAGCTGAGAGCGTCCGAGAAAACCAGAACCAGCTGCAGGATGTTTGTCTGCTGCAGCGGCAGCCGGAGACCGAACAGACGCCGAAAACTCACAGAGAAAAGTTCAGTAACTGACATCCAATCGACCGGCAGCTGCTCGCCGGTTTTGGTCTTTCATGCTGCGTCACCTGAAACACGTTTCCTTTTTTGAAATGTCAAAAATCTTAATTTTCTGCAGAAGTCAGTGCAGGAGTCATACAGCGCGGAAAAACCTTGAAAAGTCATAAAATTTGCAAATAGCAAATTCCAGGCCTGCAAAAGTTTTTTGACAAACTTTGCGTCATAACTCACGATGTGTCCAGAGATCATCGGAAATATGAAAA
Organism: Plectropomus leopardus; assembly: GCF_026936395.1. NCBI lineage: Eukaryota > Metazoa > Chordata > Actinopteri > Perciformes > Serranidae > Plectropomus > Plectropomus leopardus. The sequence continues at coordinate 33,869,193 of NC_142192.1, read as the reverse complement.
TCCAACAACAATTTCCGTTTTTACACTTTCTGGCTGTGATAAATGGTGTCTTTTTGAAGCAAATAATGCATGTTTTCAAGAAAGAAAAAAAGCCAAAATATTTCCTTCAAAAATGGCCAAAAATAAGAATTTCCCAAGTTTTATTTTTTCAATTATCCCAAAATTTTTAAAGAAAAAAAATAAGCATTTTTCCATAAAAATTTCATATGAAAAATCAAAAAAATATTTCTTTCAAAATCACCACCAATTTCAAAAGAAAAGAACATTGCTAATTTTGAAGAAAAATACTAATAAAAATAAAAATCTCCCAAATGTTTCATTAAAAATTGCCCCAAATTTTTAAAGATAAAAAAAATTACATTTCAACAAAAAAAAAGACAATATCTTTTCTTCAAAAAAAAAAATCACCAAAATAATTTACCAACAATTTTGAAAATAATAATTAAAAAAATATACTGACAGTTTTCTTTCAGGAAAGCATGCGTTTCAGCTGCGGGCTCTGATTTCCTGATTTCCTTAGATTTGAAACATTTCTGGTTGGAATCCGTTTGGGTTTTGTGCTGTTTTTCGTTCTCCAAACACTAAAAGAACAAAACTATTAAAATGTATCATCATGTTATTCTCTCACATTTTCAGCATCTGTTAAAATCTGAAAAATATCAGAATGATCGACACAGTGAACAATCTGTCTCAGCTGTTCAAGGATTTTCACAAAGTTTGAAAGCATGAAACTGAATACAGTCAAACTGAAACTTTTCGGTCTTGTTCGTGTTCTGGTTTGGGATTTTCTGTTGATTTGTCTCTTTCGTTCACAGCTTCGCTGCAGCTGCGTGTCGCTCTCAGACGTCTCCATGAACTCGCCATCAGCAGCTCGCAGCACGTCGTTAACGAAACTCCAGCGAAGAATTTAAAGGTGAGTGAATATTTGTTTTTATGAATGTACGCGCTGTCGACGTTTTATGTTTAAATCTGAGAAAAATGGTCTGACTTTGTTCAATAAGATGTGTAGAAAGCAATGAGCAACTTAACAAGACAGACCCTTGAAAAATAAATGAGCAAAACAAAAAATCTAAAGAAAATTACATGAAAATAAAAAAGAAATTAAAAACCAAAATCAAACAAGAGAATGACCCTGTACCCCTTCCAAAAACATTTAAAAAATTGAAAAAAAGGATACATTTTTTTCTGTGACAAATATATGGTTATAACGATAATAATTTTATAATTATAATAATAATTTTTTTTTTTTTTGGTAATTTTATGGGACATTTCTTGCCAAGTTGCTCTTGTCTCAAGTTTTCCACAGAATTCAAACCGATTTGGTTAAATAGGAGAAAGAAAACTGATGTCGGTTCAAGTTAATAGCCGAGTGGTTTTGAAAACATAGAAAAGAGGCAATGAGCAACTTGGTAATAAAACGTGCTGCAAATGGCAAGAAATTATTTAAGATGAAAAGAAAAAGAATCTCCAAAAAAACGAGAGAAAATTCTTCGAAAATTAACAAAAAACAAGAAAACGTTCACGAAAACAATATTTTTAATTTTTGAAAATAATAATTTCTTTTAATGAGTGAGCATGGTTTTAAATACAGCACATTTCATGTCCCGTATGTTACATAATCATCGTTGTTTCAAGGAATCAAATTTAGTGTATTTTTAATTATTTTTCAAAATGATGTTATAGAAAAGTTTTTTTTTACACCTGCAGGTCATTTCTTTGTCTTTCATGTTACTTTTTTTGTTGCAAAATTTCAAGTAATTTACTGGCAATTTTATTTTTTTTCAGTTTCTTGCCAATATTTTGGATCATTTCTTGTTAAGTTTCTCATTGCATTCTTAAAAGGAATCAGGCCCAGATTTGCTCGGTTTTCAAAGGGTTAAGCAGACTGGAGATGATTTCACACTGAACGTGATGAAAAATTACAGGTGCATCGTAACAAAATAGAATATTATTGAAAAACCAATATTATACATCAGTTATTTAAGAAAGTAAAAAATGTGACATATAGAGCGGCGCTCCGTGTACAGAGGTTGTATCCTCGCCGCAGCGGCCGCGGGTTCGATTCCGGTGTCGACCCTGTGCCACACTAATGCAGTAATTCATCACCAAGGAGCCCAAAACCAAGTAGTGAGAATATAAATGAACAGCAGTTGGACATTTCTGTTTTGTAGATCATTTTTTGAATCGTCAGGAAATATTTCTGATTTCTGATTCTCATAATCATCAAAATGAAAACAAAAAAAATGCTTTAAATCAATTTTTTTGTGAAGAATACACAATATATATATTTTAGAGTTAAATTACGAAGAAAAATGAACTTTTCATGATACTCAGTTTTTCAGAGATGCACCCGCACGTACAAAGACAACGCAAAGATGCAAAGATGCAAATTCGCAAACACGCGGTGGACGAAATGAATGACGGGATGCGAATGACGTAAAGACGGGAAATTTGTGTCTAAATTTTTCAACTTGAGCAAGAAATTTGAGCCACGCTGTGTGAACTCGCCTCTGCAAAAGTCAGCGGGGATTTCTGCTGTCTGAAAAAAGATTTCACAAACTAACATCGGATGATGAAAGTGAAACATGTTAAAGCGAAGTAAACGCGAATCTTAAATCTGTTTAATGAACGTCGTCACGCAGGTTCATCTGAGTTTTGCTGCTGCGGGGACTTTTCATTATTTCATTATTGCTCGTTTTCTTCTTTTTGTTTGTAAAAGTAAAGCTGAAGTTGAATGTTGAATGTCTCTTATGATCAAATGCAGAGTGAAAACGATGGAAATGAATGACCCCTGACCCCCCAGGAGGCCACGCCCCCCACTTTGGGAACCGCTGCACTCGAGGTGAAAGAGATGATCTTTTTTAATGTTTGGGGAAACTGACATGCAGCATCAATAATGTCATAACTTCCTGAAAATGTAATTCCGTCTGAAAATATGATCAATTTTCCCTTAAAATGAATAAATATGTAAACTAGAGCTGTCAGCGTTCACACGTTAATTGTGATGCAATTAAGATCCGTAATTAACACGTTCATTTTGTTTTTGATCACTAAAGAGGCCGTAGCGGGCTGAGTTTTAAAGCGACAGTGACGATACTGACGAATCCGACGTCAACAAACATCATAATAGATTCTCAGGAAATTCGGCTAAATAACCAAAAGTGGGCTGAATTTTGGAAAAACTCCTAACTCATCAAACAGTTTTGAAATGCAAAATAATTTTAATAAAGTAATTAAAAAATGGGATTAATTGCGGTTAACTACTGAAATTATGTGATTAATCACGATAAAAAAAAAGCCCTGAATAAAACCCAATAAAGTGATAATCTGACCAATAATGTAATCAAATTTGACATTGAAATTGAAATTGACATTTTTGACACAATACCTTATATTATTGAGTTTTTTTTACAGCACAGTGATGCAAACTTATCAGAAAATATTGTAAATCAAAAAAAGTGTAAAAAGTGCAACCAAAAAAAAAACGTTACAGCAGCACTTCTTGGTCTTTAAAGACCACCTTAAAGGTATTAAAGATAAGAAAAAACGTTACTTTAATTTGAGTCAGGACATTTTTTTACGTCATTGGTTTAAGTTCTATGACTTTCTCTTTTTCTGTAAAAATACTATAAGACATTTTTATTTATTTTTTATTGAAGTTTTTATGTATTTTTTTAGTTTTGATGAAACATTTGTTAAAAGTATGTAAACAAAGTTTGTGTTGTTTGTTTTATTCCAAATTCTAAATATTGACAAAAATATTTTAATTTTTTTTGTAAATGAAAATCGGTTCCAAATATCGGTTATCGGTCTCGTTAACTACTAATAATCGATGTCGGTCGCCTCCTGGTCTGTGTGTTTGTGTTCATTCTTTCCTTTTTTACGTGTTTGAAATAAATTTCATTTCAGGTTACCACATTATCGGGTTTTATTACATTTTCAGGAAATCGATACATCGTCGGGTGCTGCACGACATTTTCAGAAAAGGCCAAAAAAACGTTGTCGAAGCCGTTTCTGCTGTTCACCCGTCAAACTACCGGAAAATGTATTTTATATAAACGGTTTCCTCACATGACATAAATGAAACCAACAGCTCTGATTTATCACCGCTGGATTTGATCTCTGAAACAGTTTGTAGATCCCACGGTTCATAAAAATTCGCTCTTGTAGATAAAGACGGATGCAGGCGGGCAAATGAGCAGTTATTAATTCAAGAAAATCAAAGGAGTCATTTCAACGTACAAATGAGTAAACTGAAGGAGTATTTCGAGTGCTGAGTGCAGTAAATCCTCCCTCCGTCACGTCTGTGGTTCAGATACCAATATGGTATAAAAGAGGACATTCACGGTTTATTCGGATCTGCGTCTCAGAGCCGTTTCGTGTCCTCAAAGTGTCGCTGATGTACAAAAATCTCCATCTCTCCAAGACGTGATAACAAAAAAAAAAAAAAAAAAATCTCACTGCAGTTTTTTTTCTCCTTTTTGGAGTTTTGTCACTTCCTGTCAGGTCCTCAGAGTCCTGCAGAAACCGTCCCGGTGGCGGTCCAGGTCCCAGACTCAGTTCATGTCGGGTTTGTGACGTGTGGAAATCTGGGCCCGGTGCCACGGTGCGACCAGCCGGGGACGTTAGATCAAAGCGCGAGAAAGAAAAACTGCATCAATCAGGAGTTTTTCAGGCCGTCTGGAGCCGCGGGGACGCCGTCTGAGTCGTTCATGTCCTTCGTCCTGATTTTGGAATGTTTCTGCGACTCGTCTGAGCCGATCGCAATCTGTCAAGAGGGAGCGTCTCCACAAGCATTTATTTGTGGATCCTCAGAGCGTCTCTGACTCAGAGCGGCAGCGGCGTCCTGAGGGGTCATGACGAGGAGCGACGGGGACAAACAGCTCTGAAGTCTCTTTCGTGTCCCATCAGCGCTCTCACTTTGGCGAGGATGTGTTGGAATGGCGCCACTTCCTCCCACGGCCTCAGTAGTTGTATTTTCCCGCCTCTGCGACCGTTGACGTTGCCGTGTTAGGGAGGAACAGAGGTTTTGGCGGGACTTGGGGTTTGAGCGACGCCGTTCTGCGGACAATGGCCGCCCGCTGCACGTGCGGCCCCTCGCTGTAGCTGTGCTGCCGCGTCAGGCAGGTGCTGGCGATAGACGGCCGCTGGCTTTCGCCATTGGTATCCGCCGCAGCGGTTGGCGGGCCGTTGCTGCTGCTGTTGGTGTTCATCCTGGCGAGAAAGTGTGCGTGCTGCGGCCCCCGCTGGTTGAAGCTGTGGTGGCGAGGCACGGCGCCACCCCCGCTGCCCATCTTAATGAGCGAGTGCCGCTGGGAGTGATGACGCGCCACCGAGACGCCGCTTCCTCCGGGTCTCTCCGGAATGACCTGCTGCTGAAGCGGAGTGGAGGACGAGGAGGAGGAGGACGAAGGGATGGAGGTGGAGGAGGTGGGGTTGTTGGAGGAGGAGGAGGACGAGGAGGAGGACGAGGTGGAGCTCTGAGTGGGAGCGTCGAGGCGTTTGGGGAGTCCGTCCCTCGGCAGCGTGGAGGTGCTGTAGTACGGAGCGGATTCTGTCTCGGGGATCTGCTGCTGGTGATGGTGACCGCCGCCACCGCTGCTGCTGCTGTTATTATTGTGGTGGTTGCTATGGTGATGGCTGTGGTTGTAGTGGTGCGTGCGGGTGTGGCCATGGTGGTTACTGGGATGGTGATGATGGTGGTGACCGTGATGATGTCCCCCGGAGGAGGACGAGGACGGCCCGGGGAACAGGGAGGACGAGGAGGTGGAGGTGAGGACCTTGATACCGCCGGTCCCCGACGCGCTGACCTCGTGGATGTGTTTGAGCAGCTCGTCCAGCGCCGACACGTCCACCACCGTCTGGGGGAGGGACTGCTGGGAGTGGTGGTGATGAGGGACGCCGCCGCCGCCTCCTCCTGCCGCTGCCGCCGCCGCCGCTCGCTCGTCACTCAGGATCTTCCTCTCCTCTGGCAGGTGCAGAGAAGTCGACGAGGCTCCCGCTCCGTGAGCCGTCCCGTTAGTCAAACTGTTGCCGTGGTGATGAGAGAAGGGAAACGCTTGCTGGGTCACGGAGTTCCCGACAACGGCCATGAAGCCCAGACCGGCTCCGGCGCCGCTGGGCCCGGAGGCGGGGTTGTCCTTGGCGTTGTTGCAGTTCTGGTTCTTCTCGTACTGATGGTGCCGCAGCGCCTTCATGTTCTTGATGGGCAGCTCCGGGGTGGAGTCGGGCGTCGGCAGGCCGGACAGCTCGCCGTCAGCCTGAGACAGAGACTGAAGAGACGCTCGGTTAGACAAAAACACAACAGGAAGTACGGATGATGTGTTTGTTAAAGCTCTGACTGATCGCCGTGAGGAAACCGTGCGTCCGTCCGTCACCTCTGAGCGCCGCAATTCGTTACTTTCAGTTCTCTGCGAATAACAACGGAAGGATACGGACGACAGGAATGGTTTTGTCTTGTTTTGTCTAAAGTTTAAAGCGAGATGTCGCTGCGTTTCCCGCCTGGATGGTGCCACAAAAACCGGTTGTTAACTAAAGCGACCTTCCTTTTCTCGCCGGGACAAGGTCCCGTTTTTTATCGACATGTTGTGTTGGTCGGCAAGATAATCCAGGCGAGGCGGTCGTTTGTTATCGCTGTTTTTTCTTGCCTCAATAATGTGCCAATAAGCGTTTGTTCTTACCGATAAATTTCCACAAAAACGCGCTTTATTTTTCAGAGGTATCGCTGCGTTTCCTGTCGGGATCGTGCCACGAGAAGTGAGTGATCTTACTCACACGTACCTGCGTTTTATGGCGTTTTTTTATGACGTACCACACTGTGACAGATTTTGTGGTATTTTTATATTATTAGTAATAATAATATGTTTTATTTAAAGAGCGCAGAGACAGATGACATTTTGTGATCCTACCATACCATAGTACGACATTTTTTAGAATATTTGTGATCACATACTACTACGACGGCTTTTGAGGGAATATTAAAGACAACCTGATGAATTTTCTCGACTTACTAAACTATGATTTAATGTAATGAAATCCTTCAACATATTATACTAGGACTTTTTTGGAAGAAATTTTTCAATATACTATACTATGAGATGTATGTATATATATATATATATATGTATTTTTTAAATGAATGAATTAATTTTAACAGATAAAACAGTTTCAACAGACTAACATGATGGCAAACTGACATTTGATATTAAATGTAATAAGAGTATTTTTAACCCGTCCAGGCTGCCCGTCATGGCGAGCTGTCCCACCTGAGAGAGGCTGAGGTCGGGGTCGCCCAGCGGCAGGCCCTGGTGTCCCGGCGTGTGGAGGTGTGGCTCGGCCCGGCCGTTGGGGATAAAGGAGCTGTACATCTTTGGGGTGGACACGTCCAGCTTGTCCTCCTGTAGGACAAAGAGAAAGAAGCCTTCGCTTTAGGACGATCCGTTCAGAGCGGAAAGACTTGTCTTTTTTAATCTTTAAAGGATGTGATGAAAACTTCGTCAGCAGGCGTTTCTGGGTGAGTCCCAATTATCACATTTCACACAGTTTAATGAGGAACTGGTGTAGATTTCATCAGAGGGGTCAGAGGTCGGCAGTAACTTGCTCTAGGACACTTGGAGACAGTCGAGTCCATAATGAAGCGGTCGATTGTAATGACCGAGCAAAAAGACTGAAGTGAAGCTTTTAACTTATCGCGTCCCCCCGAGAGAGGATGAATATTAACGTCGCTGCTCAAAATTCTGCTGATGCTGCTGCTGCTGCTTCTGAGCTCCAAACCCGAACCTGCAGAGGTGTGTGAACTGAACGGACCTCGACAGGTGCATCTTAAAAAATCACAAAATCCTGAAAACGTTCATTTAATGCTGATTTAATGCAAAAAGGCAAACTTTCAAATAATGTATATACATTACACGTAACATAAAATATTTCAATCATTTTTTTGTTTTAAATTGGATGACTATGGCTCATAGGTCATTAAAATCAGAAATCAGGTATCTCAGATTATTATTATATTTGCCAAATTCCTTTGTAAAGCGTTTCTGGGTGCAGCACAACATGAAAGCCTCCTTCAGCTAATCAGAAAAATTAGGGTCCTCAGTTAAAAGTATTAAAAGCCGATCAATTGATTTAACAAAGGCAAAGTAAAGACTAAATGAAAAAAAAAACTTAATCTAAATATTTTATAATGTGTCCCTATATTTTAACATATTTTACTTCCTGTATTGCCATTTTTGAGGTGCACTTTATTTTTTAAAATATATTTAATGAGCATTGTTGAAGGAGCTTATAATTGTGCAGATATCGATAAAGGGATTCGAAAGTATTAAGTTTGATGACATTTATTTACAAAGTCCTATACTATAACATTTTATGACTCTGTTATGACATTTTATACATTGGAATTTGTTCGCCATTTCCTGTCTTACAACACATTGACATTTTTGGTTCAATTTTGTTTTTTCTATAAATATTTCATCCAAAAATGTCATTCTATAAAATGTCGAGTTCATCCAAAAAGTCCTGATATAGAATGTCAACAATTTATATCCAAAAATCTAAAAGACAACAGACACAGTACAGTATGATGTTATTTTGAAAACATTGAATATAGCATGTTGAAAAAATGGCCAAAACGTCATAGTAGTAAGTCGAAAAATGTCAAAATATGACGTCCAAAAAAACGCTAAAAAAACCCATAAAATAGCATGTCGAGACACCATCATAATATATGTTCATGAATCAGCAGCAGCAGCCTTTTGAGCAACCGTTGAAAATCCCCAGCAGCAGCAGGAGGGCAGCCAATGAGAGACGGAGTGGAGAGAGTGATGACGCAACAAACCTCCAGAGAAAAGAGGACAAACAGATCACTGTTTGTGTTTTTGGCCCTTTTGAACTTCTGCCTAATCTTGACTAGGACTCTGTGTTAGATAATATATGTAAAAAGGAGTGAGGTAACTGTTGCTTTTGATTGACGCTTTTGACATTTTTATCTCGGAATAAAGCCTGCCTCGAGCAGTTTTAACCTTTTTCTACCAACCCGAAGTGTACGCCTTTTCATCCCTCTGAGAATCTAACGAGTGGCCAAAAGGCAAAAGAGAAACTGGACAAAAGCGAACTTTCAGTTTCCTGTTTCCGCATAGCATACTATGTCAAAAAATGTCAAATTTTGACATGTCCCAAAAATGTCAGAAAATCACCTGAAATAGCTTGTATAATCTCACCATTCCATAGACTGCTTAAAAAATGCCTACATGTCATTTTGAAGATTGTTGAAAGAATGGCTAAAAACCGCATAGTATAGTGTGTTGAAAAATGTCAAAATTTGACATGTCCCAAAAATAAATATAACGTTTTTGGCAATTTTTTCAACATTGTATGCTATAGCGCAAATATACAAGCTATTATAAGTCATTTTCTACAATTTTTGGGACATGTCAAAAGTTGACATTTTTCGACATACTATACTATGCGGTTTTTGGCCATTTTTTCAACATGCCTAAGTATGACGTTTTTGGCATTTTTTAAAAATTGTATGCAATGGTGTGAATTTACGGCCTATGATGAGTGGTTATCTCCCACATGTTAAAACTTGACATTTTTCGACATGCTCTACTATGCAGTTTTATTTAATTTTTTAAACATACCAAAATATGACGTCTTGGCCCATTTTCCACATTGTCTACTATGGTGCACCTCTGCAAGCTACAATAAGTCGTTTTCTGCCATTTTTGGGACATGTAGTGCCATAGCATACAATGTTGAAGAAATCCCAAAATGTCATATTTAAGCATGTTGAAAAAATGGCCAAAAACAACATAGTATAGTATGTTGAAAAATGACAAATTTTAACATCTCCCAAAAACAGCTGAAAACCAATTATTATTGCTTGTATAATTGCGCCATAGTATACAATTTTGAAAAAAATGCCAAACCCGTCATTTTAAAGCTGTTGAAAAAATGCCCAAAAATTGCATAGTATAGTATGCCGAGAAGTATCAAATTCTGACCCGTCGCAAAAATGGCTGAAAACCACATATTATAGCTTGTGGAGATGCGCAATAGTGTACAAAGTGGGAATGACAGTCAAAAAAGTCCAAAAACTTCACAATTTAGCATGTCCAAAAAATGGCCAAAAACGCCATAGTATAGTATGTCGAAAAATGTCAAATTTTGGCCCGTCGTAAAAAAGGCTGAAAACCACATATTATAGCTCGTAGAGACGCGAAATAGTGTACAAAGTGGGAATGAAGGCCAAAAAAGTCCAAAAACTTCATAATTTAGCATGTCCAAAAAATGGCCAAAAACGCCATAGTATAGTATGTCGAAAAATGTCAAATTTTGGCCTGTCGTAAAAATGGCTGAAAACCACATATTATAGCTTGTACAGACGCGCAATAATATACAAAGTGGGAATGAAGGCCAAAAAAGTCCAAAAACTTCATAATTTAGCATGTCCAAAAAATGGCTAAATATGCCATAGTATAGTATGTCGAAAAATGTCAAATTTTGGCCCGTCGTAAAAAAGGCTGAAAACCACATATTATAGCTCGTAGAGATGCAAAATAGTGTACAAAGTGGGAATGAAGGCCAAAAAAGTCCAAAAACTATGTAGTTTAGCTTGTCCGAAAAATGGCCAAAAACGCCATAGTATAGTATGTCGAAAAATGTCAAATTTTGACCTGTCAGAAAATGGCTGAAAACCACATATTATAGCTTGTACAGACGCGCAATAATATACAAAGTGGGAATCAAGGCCAAAAAGTCCAAAACTTCATGTGTTAGCATGTCTTAAATTGGCTAAAAATGCCATAGTATAGTATGTCGAAAAATGTCAAATTTTGACCCGTCGTAAAAATGGCTGAAAACTACATATTATAGCTCGCAGAGATACGTTATAGTGTACAAAGTGGGAATGAAGGCCAAAAAAGTCCAAAAACTTCATATGTTAGCATGTCCTAAATTGGCAAAAAAACGCCATAGTATAGTATGTCGAAAAATGTCAAATTTTGACCCGTCGTAAAAATGGCTGAAAACCACATATTATAGCTCGTAGAGACGCGCAATAGTGTACAAAGTGGGAATCAAGGCCAAAAAAGTCCAAAAACTTCATATGTTAGCATGTCTTAAATTGGCAAAAAAATGCCATAGTATAGTATGTCGAAAAATGTCAAATTTTGACCCGTCGTAAAAATGGCTGAAAACTACATATTATAGCTCGCAGAGATCGTTATAGTGTACAAAGTGGGAATGAAGGCCAAAAGTCCAAAAAACTTCATATGTTAGCATGTCCAAAAATGGCAAAAAACGCCATAGTATAGTATGTCGAAAAATGTCAAATTTTGACCCGTCGTAAAAATGGCTGAAAACCACATATTATAGCTCGTAGAGACGCGAAATAGTGTACAAAGTGGGAATGAAGGCCAAAAAAGTCCAAAAACTTCATAATTTAGCATGTCCAAAAAATGGCCAAAAACGCCATAGTATAGTATGTCGAAAAATGTCAAATTTTGGCCCGTCGTAAAAAATGCTGAAAACCACATATTATAGCTCGTAGAGATGCAAAATAGTGTACAAAGTGGGAATGAAGGCCAAAAAAGTCCAAAAACTTCATATGTTAGCATGTCCTAAATTGGCAAAAAAACGCCATAGTATAGTATGTCGAAAAATGTCAAATTTTGACCTGTCGTAAAAAAGGCTGAAGACCACATATTATAGCTCGTAGAGACATGTAATAGTGTACAAAGTGGGAATGAAGGCCAAAAAAGTAAAAACCCTTCATAATTTAGCATGTCCAAAAAATGGCAAAAAAACGCCATAGTATAGTATGTCGAAAAATGTCAAATTTTGACCCGTCAGAAAATTGTTGAAATCCACATATTATAGCTCGTAGAGACGCGAAATAGTGTACAAAGTGGGAATGAAGGCCAAAAAAGTCCAAAAACTTCATATGTTAGCATGTCCAAAAAATTGCAAAAAAAACGCCATAGTATAGTATGTCGAAAAATGTCAAATTTTGACCCGTCGCAAAAATGGCTGAAATGCACCGATTATAGCTTGTAGAGACACGTAATAGTGTACAAAGTGGGAATCAAGGCCAAAAAAGTAAAAACCATTCATAATTTAGCATGTCCAAAAAATGGCCAAAAACGCCATAGTATAGTATGTCGAAAAATGTCAAATTTTGACCCGTCGTAAAAATTGTTGAAATCCACATATTATAGCTCGTAGAGACGCGAAATAGTGTACAAAGTGGGAATGAAGGCCAAAAAAGTCCGAAAACTTCATAATTTAGCATGTCCAAAAAATGGCAAAAAAACGCCATAGTATAGTATGTCGAAAAATGTCAAATTTTGGCCCGTCGTAAAAAAGGCTGAAAACCACATATTATAGCTCGTAGAGATACAAAATAGTGTACAAAGTGGGAATGAAGGCCAAAAAAGTCCAAAAACTATGTAGTTTAGCTTGTCCGAAAAATGGCCAAAAACGCCATAGTATAGTATGTCGAAAAATGTCAAATTTTGACCCGTCGTAAAAATGGCTGAAAACCACATATTATAGCTCGTAGAGACGCGCAATAGTGTACAAAGTGGGAATCAAGGCCAAAAAAGTCCAAAAACTTCATGTGTTAGCATGTCTTAAATTGGCAAAAAAATGCCATAGTATAGTATGTCGAAAAATGTCAAATTTTGACCCGTCGTAAAAATGGCTGAAAACTACATATTATAGCTCGTAGAGATGCAAAATAGTGTAAAAAGTGGGAATGAAGGCCAAAAAAGTCCAAAAACTTCATATGTTAGCATGTCCTAAATTGGCAAAAAAACGCCATAGTATAGTATGTCGAAAAATGTCCAATTTTGACCCGTCGTAAAAATGGCTGAAAACCACATATTATAGCTCGTAGAGACGCGCAATAGTGTACAAAGTGGGAATCAAGGCCAAAAAAGTCCAAAAACTTCATATGTTAGCATGTCTTAAATTGGCAAAAAAATGCCATAGTATAGTATGTCGAAAAATGTCAAATTTTGACCCGTCAGAAAATGGCTGAAAACTACATATTATAGCTCGCAGAGATACGTTATAGTGTACAAAGTGGGAATGAAGGCCAAAAAAGTCCAAAAACTTCATATGTTAGCATGTCCAAAAAATGGCAAAAAAAACGCCATAGTATAGTATGTCGAAAAATGTCAAATTTTGACCCGTCGTAAAAATGGCTGAAAACCACATATTATAGCTCGTAGAGACGCGAAATAGTGTACAAAGTGGGAATGAAGGCCAAAAAAGTCCAAAAACTTCATAATTTAGCATGTCCAAAAATGGCCAAAAAGCAGCCATAGTATAGTATGTCGAAAAATGTCAAATTTTGGCCCGTCGTAAAAAATGCTGAAAACCACATATTATAGCTCGTAGAGATGCAAAATAGTGTACAAAGTGGGAATGAAGGCCAAAAAAGTCCAAAAACTTCATATGTTAGCATGTCCTAAATTGGCAAAAAAACGCCATAGTATAGTATGTCGAAAAATGTCAAATTTTGACCTGTCGTAAAAAAGGCTGAAGACCACATATTATAGCTCGTAGAGACATGTAATAGTGTACAAAGTGGGAATGAAGGCCAAAAAAGTCAAAAAACTTCATATGTTAGCATGTCCAAAAATGGCAAAAAACGCCATAGTATAGTATGTCGAAAAATGTCAAATTTTGGCCCGTCCTAAAAATGGCTGAAAACCACATATTATAGCTCGTAGAGACGCGCAATAGTGTACAAAGTGGGAATGAAGGCCAAAAAAGTAAAAACCCTTCATAATTTAGCATGTCCAAAAAATGGCAAAAAAACGCCATAGTATAGTATGTCGAAAAATGTCAAATTTTGACCCGTCGTAAAAATTGTTGAAATCCACATATTATAGCTCGTAGAGACGCGAAATAGTGTACAAAGTGGGAATGAAGGCCAAAAAGTCCAAAACTTCATATGTTAGCATGTCCAAAAATTGCAAAAAAAAACGCCATAGTATAGTATGTCGAAAATGTCAAATTTTGACCCGTCGTAAAATGGCTGAAATGCACCGATTATAGCTTGTAGAGACACGTAATAGTGTACAAAGTGGGAATCAAGGCCAAAAAAGTAAAAACCATTCATAATTTAGCATGTCCAAAAAATGGCCAAAAACGCCATAGTATAGTATGTCGAAAAATGTCAAATTTTGACCCGTCGTAAAAATTGTTGAAATCCACATATTATAGCTCGTAGAGACGCGAAATAGTGTACAAAGTGGGAATGAAGGCCAAAAAAGTCCAAAAACTTCATATGTTAGCATGTCCAAAAAATGGCAAAAAAACGCCATAGTATAGTATGTGTCGAAAAATGTCAAATTTTGGCCCGTCGTAAAAAAGGCTGAAAACCACATATTATAGCTCGTAGAGACGCGCAATAGTGTACAAAGTGGGAATCAAGGCCAAAAAAGTCCAAAAACTTCATATGTTAGCATGTCCAAAAAATGGCCAAAAACGCCATAGTATAGTATGTCGAAAAATGTCAAATTTTGACCCGTCGTAAAAATGGCTGAAAACTACATATTATAGCTCAGTGAGACGCCGAAATAGTGTACAAAGTGGGAATGAAGGCCAAAAAGTCCAAAAACTTCATAATTTAGCATGTCCAAAAATGGCCAAAACGCCATAGTATAGTATGTCGAAAAATGTCAAATTTTGACCCGTCGTAAAAATGGCTGAAAACCACATATTATAGCTTGTAGAGACGCGCAATAGTGTGCAATGTGGGAATGAAGGCCAAAAAAGTAAAAACCCTTCATAATTTAGCATGTCCAAAAAATGGCCAAAAACGCCATAGTATAGTATGTCGAAAAATGTCAAATTTTGACCCGTCGTAAAAAAAGGCTGAAAACCACATATTATAGCTCGTAGAGACGCGAAATAGTGTACAAAGTGGGAATGAAGGCCAAAAAAGTCCAAAAACTTCATATGTTAGCATGTCCTAAATTGGCAAAAAAACGCCATAGTATAGTATGTCGAAAAATGTCAAATTTTGTCCCATCGTAAAAATGGCTGAAAACCACATATTATAGCTCGTAGAGACATGTAATAGTGTACAAAGTGGGAATGAAGGCCAAAAAAGTCCAAAAACTTCATATGTTAGCATGTCCAAAAAATTGCAAAAAAAACGCCATAGTATAGTATGTCGAAAAATGTCAAATTTTGACCCCTTGTAAAAAATGCTGAAAACCACATATTATAGCTCGTAGAGAGGCAGCGTAATAGTGTACAAAGTGGGAATGAAGGCCAAAAAAGTCCAAAAACTATAGAATTTAGCTTGTCCTAAAATGGCCAAAAACGCCATAGTATAGTATGTCGAAAAATGTCAAATTTTGACCCGTCAGAAAATGGCTGAAAACCACATATTATAGCTCGTGAGACGCGAAATAGTGTACAAAGTGGGAATGAAGGCCAAAAAGTCCAAAACTTCATAATTTAGCATGTCCAAAAATGGCCAAAACGCCATAGTATAGTATGTCGAAAAATGTCAAATTTTGACCCGTCGTAAAAATGGCTGAAAACCACATATTATAGCTTGTAGAGACGCGCAATAGTGTGCAAAGTGGGAATGAAGGCCAAAAAAGTCCAAAAACTTCATATGTTAGCATGTCTTAAATTGGCAAAAAAACGCCATAGTATAGTATGTCGAAAAATGTCAAATTTTGACCCGTCGTAAAAATTGTTGAAATCCACATATTATAGCTCGTAGAGACGCGAAATAGTGTACAAAGTGGGAATGAAGGCCAAAAAAGTCCAAAAACTTCATAATTTAGCATGTCCAAAAAATGGCCAAAAACGCCATAGTATAGTATGTCGAAAAATGTCAAATTTTGTCCCATCGTAAAAATGGCTGAAAACCACATATTATAGCTCGTAGAGACATGTAATAGTGTACAAAGTGGGAATGAAGGCCAAAAAGTCCAAAACTTCATATGTTAGCATGTCCAAAAAATTGCAAAAAAACCGCCATAGTATAGTATGTCGAAAAATGTCAAATTTTGACCCGTCGTAAAAATGGCTGAAAACCACATATTATAGCTCGTAGAGACGCGAAATAGTGTACAAAGTGGGAATGAAGGCCAAAAAAGTCCAAAAACTTCATAATTTAGCATGTCCAAAAAATGGCCAAAAACGCCATAGTATAGTATGTCGAAAATGTCAAATTTTGACCCGTCAGAAAATGGCTGAAAACCACATATTATAGCTCGTAGAGACGCGCAATAGTGTACAAAGTGGGAATCAAGGCCAAAAAAGTCCAAAAACTTCATGTGTTAGCATGTCTTAAATTGGCAAAAACGCCATAGTATAGTATGTCGAAAAATGTCAAATTTTGACCCGTCGTAAAAATGGCTGAAAACTACATATTATAGCTCGCAGAGATACGTTATAGTGTACAAAGTGGGAATGAAGGCCAAAAAAGTCCAAAAACTTCATATGTTAGCATGTCCTAAATTGGCAAAAAAACGCCATAGTATAGTATGTCGAAAAATGTCCAATTTTGACCCGTCGTAAAAATGGCTGAAAACCACATATTATAGCTCAGAGACGCGCAATAGTGTACAAAGTGGGAATCAAGGCCAAAAAAGTCCAAAAACTTCATATGTTAGCATGTCTTAAATTGGCAAAAAAATGCCATAGTATAGTATGTCGAAAAATGTCAAATTTTGACCCGTCGTAAAAATGGCTGAAAACTACATATTATAGCTCGCAGAGATACGTTATAGTGTACAAAGTGGGAATGAAGGCCAAAAAAGTCCAAAAACTTCATATGTTAGCATGTCCAAAAAATGGCAAAAAAAACGCCATAGTATAGTATGTCGAAAAATGTCAAATTTTGACCCGTCGTAAAAATGGCTGAAAACCACATATTATAGCTCGTAGAGACGCGCAATAGTGTACAAAGTGGGAATCAAGGCCAAAAAAGTCCAAAAACTTCATAATTTAGCATGTCCAAAAAATGGCCAAAAACGCCATAGTATAGTATGTCGAAAAATGTCAAATTTTGACCCGTCAGTAAAAATGCTGAAAACCACATATTATAGCTCAGAGAGATGCAAAATAGTGTACAAAGTGGGAATGAAGGCCAAAAAAAGTCCAAAAACTTCATATGTTAGCATGTCCTAAATTGGCAAAAAACGCCATAGTATAGTATGTCGAAAAATGTCAAATTTTGACCTGTCGTAAAAAGGCTGAAGACCACATATTATAGCTCGTAAAGACATGAAATAGTGTACAAAGTGGGAATGAAGGCCAAAAAAGTAAAAACCCTTCATAATTTAGCATGTCCAAAAAATGGCAAAAAAACGCCATAGTATAGTATGTCGAAAAATGTCAAATTTTGACCCGTCGTAAAAATTGTTGAAATCCACATATTATAGCTCGTAGAGACGCGAAATAGTGTACAAAGTGGGAATGAAGGCCAAAAAAGTCCAAAAACTTCATATGTTAGCATGTCCTAAATTGGCAAAAAAACGCCATAGTATAGTATGTCGAAAAATGTCAAATTTTGACCTGTCGTAAAAAAGGCTGAAATGCACCGATTATAGCTTGTAGAGACACGTAATAGTGTACAAAGTGGGAATCAAGGCCAAAAAAGTAAAAACCATTCATAATTTAGCATGTCCAAAAAATGGCCAAAAACGCCATAGTATAGTATGTCGAAAAATGTCAAATTTTGACCCGTCGTAAAAATTGTTGAAATCCACATATTATAGCTCGTAGAGACGCGAAATAGTGTACAAAGTGGAATGAAGGCCAAAAAGTCCGAAAACTTCATAATTTAGCATGTCCAAAAATGGCAAAAAACGCCATAGTATAGTATGTCGAAAAATGTCAAATTTTGGCCCGTCGTAAAAAAGGCTGAAAACCACATATTATAGCTCGTAGAGATACAAAATAGTGTACAAAGTGGGAATGAAGGCCAAAAAAGTCCAAAAACTATGTAGTTTAGCTTGTCCGAAAAATGGCCAAAAACGCCATAGTATAGTATGTCGAAAAATGTCAAATTTTGACCCGTCGTAAAAATGGCTGAAAACCACATGTTATAGCTCAGAGGCACGCAATAGTGTACAAAGTGGGAATCAAGGCCAAAAAAGTCCAAAAACTTCATGTGTTAGCATGTCTTAAATTGGCAAAAAAATGCCATAGTATAGTATGTCGAAAAATGTCAAATTTTGACCCGTCGTAAAAATGGCTGAAAACTACATATTATAGCTCGCAGAGATACGTTATAGTGTACAAAGTGGGAATGAAGGCCAAAAAAGTCCAAAAACTTCATATGTTAGCATGTCCTAAATTGGCAAAAAAACGCCATAGTATAGTATGTCGAAAAATGTCCAATTTTGACCCGTCAGAAAATGGCTGAAAACCACATATTATAGCTTCAGAGACGCGCAATAGTGTACAAAGTGGGAATCAAGGCCAAAAAAGTCCAAAAACTTCATATGTTAGCATGTCTTAAATTGGCAAAAAAATGCCATAGTATAGTATGTCGAAAAATGTCAAATTTTGACCCGTCGTAAAAATGGCTGAAAACTACATATTATAGCTCGCAGAGATACGTTATAGTGTACAAAGTGGGAATGAAGGCCAAAAAAGTCCAAAAACTTAATATGTTAGCATGTCCAAAAATGGCAAAAAAGCAGCCATAGTATAGTATGTCGAAAAATGTCAAATTTTGACCCGTCGTAAAAATGGCTGAAAACCACATATTATAGCTCGTAGAGACGCGAAATAGTGTACAAAGTGGGAATGAAGGCCAAAAAAGTCCAAAAACTTCATAATTTAGCATGTCCAAAAAATGGCCAAAAACGCCATAGTATAGTATGTCGAAAAATGTCAAATTTTGGCCCGTCGTAAAAAATGCTGAAAACCACATATTATAGCTCGTAGAGATGCAAAATAGTGTACAAAGTGGGAATGAAGGCCAAAAAAGTCCAAAAACTTCATATGTTAGCATGTCCTAAATTGGCAAAAAAACGCCATAGTATAGTATGTCGAAAAATGTCAAATTTTGACCTGTCGTAAAAAAGGCTGAAGACCACATATTATAGCTCGTAGAGACATGTAATAGTGTACAAAGTGGGAATGAAGGCCAAAAAAGTCAAAAAACTTCATATGTTAGCATGTCCAAAAAATGGCAAAAAAACGCCATAGTATAGTATGTCGAAAAATGTCAAATTTTGGCCCGTCCTAAAAATGGCTGAAAACCACATATTATAGCTCGTAGAGACGCGCAATAGTGTACAAAGTGGGAATGAAGGCCAAAAAAGTAAAAACCCTTCATAATTTAGCATGTCCAAAAAATGGCAAAAAAACGCCATAGTATAGTATGTCGAAAAATGTCAAATTTTGACCCGTCGTAAAAATTGTTGAAATCCACATATTATAGCTCGTAGAGACGCGAAATAGTGTACAAAGTGGGAATGAAGGCCAAAAAAGTCCAAAAACTTCATATGTTAGCATGTCCAAAAAATTGCAAAAAAAACGCCATAGTATAGTATGTCGAAAAATGTCAAATTTTGACCCGTCGCAAAAATGGCTGAAATGCACCGATTATAGCTTGTAGAGACACGTAATAGTGTACAAAGTGGGAATCAAGGCCAAAAAAGTAAAAACCATTCATAATTTAGCATGTCCAAAAAATGGCCAAAAAGCATCCATAGTATAGTATGTCGAAAAATGTCAAATTTTGACCCGTCGTAAAAATTGTTGAAATCCACATATTATAGCTCGTAGAGACGCGAAATAGTGTACAAAGTGGGAATGAAGGCCAAAAAAGTCCGAAAACTTCATAATTTAGCATGTCCAAAAAATGGCAAAAAAACGCCATAGTATAGTATGTGTCGAAAAATGTCAAATTTTGGCCCGTCGTAAAAAAGGCTGAAAACCACATATTATAGCTCGTAGAGACGCGCAATAGTGTACAAAGTGGGAATCAAGGCCAAAAAAGTCCAAAAACTTCATATGTTAGCATGTCCAAAAAATGGCCAAAAACGCCATAGTATAGTATGTCGAAAAATGTCAAATTTTGACCCGTCGTAAAAATGGCTGAAAACTACATATTATAGCTCGTAGAGACGCGAAATAGTGTACAAAGTGGGAATGAAGGCCAAAAAAGTCCAAAAACTTCATAATTTAGCATGTCCAAAAAATGGCCAAAAACGCCATAGTATAGTATGTCGAAAAATGTCAAATTTTGACCCGTCGTAAAAATGGCTGAAAACCACATATTATAGCTTGTAGAGACGCGCAATAGTGTGCAATGTGGGAATGAAGGCCAAAAAAGTAAAAACCCTTCATAATTTAGCATGTCCAAAAAATGGCCAAAAACGCCATAGTATAGTATGTCGAAAAATGTCAAATTTTGACCCGTCGTAAAAAAGGCTGAAAACCACATATTATAGCTCGTAGAGACGCGTAATAGTGTACAAAGTGGGAATGAAGGCCAAAAAAGTCCAAAAACTTCATATGTTAGCATGTCCTAAAATGGCAAAAAAACGCCATAGTATAGTATGTCGAAAAATGTCAAATTTTGTCCCATCGTAAAAATGGCTGAAAACCACATATTATAGCTCGTAGAGACATGTAATAGTGTACAAAGTGGGAATGAAGGCCAAAAAAGTCCAAAAACTTCATATGTTAGCATGTCCAAAAAATTGCAAAAAAAACGCCATAGTATAGTATGTCGAAAAATGTCAAATTTTGACCCCTTGTAAAAAATGCTGAAAACCACATATTATAGCTCGTAGAGACGCGTAATAGTGTACAAAGTGGGAATGAAGGCCAAAAAAGTCCAAAAACTATAGAATTTAGCTTGTCCGAAAAATGGCCAAAAACGCCATAGTATAGTATGTCGAAAAATGTCAAATTTTGACCCGTCGTAAAAATGGCTGAAAACCACATATTATAGCTCGTAGAGACGCGAAATAGTGTACAAAGTGGGAATGAAGGCCAAAAAAGTCCAAAAACTTCATAATTTAGCATGTCCAAAAAATGGCCAAAAACGCCATAGTATAGTATGTCGAAAAATGTCAAATTTTGACCCGTCGTAAAATGGCTGAAAACCACATATTATAGCTTGTAGAGACGCCAAATAGTGTGCAAAGTGGGAATGAAGGCCAAAAAGTCCAAAACTTCATATGTTAGCATGTCTTAAATTGGCAAAAACGCCATAGTATAGTATGTCGAAAAATGTCAAATTTTGACCGTCGTAAAAATTGTTGAAATCCACATATTATAGCTCGTAGAGACGCGAAATAGTGTACAAAGTGGGAATGAAGGCCAAAAGTCCAAAAACTTCATAATTTAGCATGTCCAAAATGGCCAAAACGCCATATAGTATAGTATGTCGAAAATGTCAAATTTTGACCCGTCGTAAAAATGGCTGAAAACCACATATTATAGCTCGTAGAGACGCGAAATAGTGTACAAAGTGGGAATGAAGGCCAAAAAAGTCCAAAAACTTCATATGTTAGCATGTCCTAAATTGGCAAAAAAACGCCATAGTATAGTATGTCGAAAAATGTCAAATTTTGTCCCATCGTAAAAATGGCTGAAAACCACATATTATAGCTCGTAGAGACATGTAATAGTGTACAAAGTGGGAATGAAGGCCAAAAAAGTCCAAAAACGTCATGATTTAGCATGTCCAAAAAATGGCCAAAAACGCCATAGTATAGTATGTCGAAAAATGTCAAATTTTGACCCGTCAGAAATGGCTGAAAACCACATATTATAGCTCAGAGAGACGCAAATAGTGTACAAAGTGGGAATGAAGGCCAAAAAGTCCAAAACTTCATAATTTAGCATGTCCAAAAAATGGCCAAAAACGCCATAGTATAGTATGTCGAAAAATGTCAAATTTTGACCCGTCGTAAAAAAAGGCTGAAAACCACATATTATAGCTCGTAGAGACGCGAAATAGTGTACAAAGTGGGAATGAAGGCCAAAAAAGTCCAAAAACTTCATATGTTAGCATGTCCTAAATTGGCAAAAAAACGCCATAGTATAGTATGTCGAAAAATGTCAAATTTTGTCCCATCGTAAAAAATGCTGAAAACCACATATTATAGCTCGTAGAGACGCGTAATAGTGTACAAAGTGGGAATGAAGGCCAAAAAAGTCCAAAAACTATAGAATTTAGCTTGTCCGAAAAATGGCCAAAAACGCCATAGTATAGTATGTCGAAAAATGTCAAATTTTGACCCGTCGTAAAAATGGCTGAAAACCACATATTATAGCTTGTAGAGACGCTAATAGTGTGCAATGTGGGAATGAAGGCCAAAAAAGTAAAAACCCTTCATAATTTAGCATGTCCAAAAATGGCCAAAAACGCATAATAGTATAGTATGTCGAAAAATGTCAAATTTTGACCCGTCGTAAAAAAAGGCTGAAAACCACATATTATAGCTCGTAGAGACGCGAAATAGTGTACAAAGTGGGAATGAAGGCCAAAAAAGTCCAAAAACTTCATATGTTAGCATGTCCTAAATTGGCAAAAAAACGCCATAGTATAGTATGTCGAAAAATGTCAAATTTTGTCCCATCGTAAAAATGGCTGAAAACCACATATTATAGCTCGTAGAGACATGTAATAGTGTACAAAGTGGGAATGAAGGCCAAAAAAGTCCAAAAACTTCATATGTTAGCATGTCCAAAAAATTGCAAAAAAAACGCCATAGTATAGTATGTCGAAAAATGTCAAATTTTGACCCCTTGTAAAAAATGCTGAAAACCACATATTATAGCTCGTAGAGACGCGTAATAGTGTACAAAGTGGGAATGAAGGCCAAAAAAGTCCAAAAACTATAGAATTTAGCTTGTCCGAAAATGGCCAAAAACGCCATAGTATAGTATGTCGAAAAATGTCAAATTTTGACCCGTCGTAAAAATGGCTGAAAACCACATATTATAGCTCAGAGAGACGCGAAATAGTGTACAAAGTGGGAATCAAGGCCAAAAAAGTCCAAAAACTTCATAATTTAGCATGTCCAAAAAATGGCCAAAAACGCCATAGTATAGTATGTCGAAAAATGTCAAATTTTGACCCGTCGTAAAAATGGCTGAAAACCACATATTATAGCTTGTAGAGACGCGCAATAGTGTGCAAAGTGGGAATGAAGGCCAAAAAAGTCCAAAAACTTCATATGTTAGCATGTCTTAAATTGGCAAAAAAACGCCATAGTATAGTATGTCGAAAAATGTCAAATTTTGACCCGTCGTAAAAATTGTTGAAATCCACATATTATAGCTCGTAGAGACGCGAAATAGTGTACAAAGTGGGAATGAAGGCCAAAAAGTCAAACTATATAATTTAGCTTGTCCGAAAAATGGCCAAAAAGCCATAGTATAGTATGTCGAAAAATGTCAAATTTTGACCCGTTGTAAAATGGCTGAAAACCACATATTATAGCTCGAGAGACGCCGAAATAGTGTACAAAGTGGGAATGAAGGCCAAAAAGTCCAAAAACTTCATAATTTAGCATGTCCAAAATGGCCAAAAACGCCATAGTATAGTATGTCGAAAAATGTCAAATTTTGACCCGTCAGAAAATGGCTGAAAACCACATATTATAGCTCGTAGAGACGCGAAATAGTGTACAAAGTGGGAATCAAGGCCAAAAAAGTAAAAACACTTCATAATTTAGCATGTCCAAAAAATGGCCAAAAAGCATACATAGTATAGTATGTCGAAAATGTCAAATTTTGACCCGTTGTAAAAATGCTGAAAACCACATATTATAGCTCAGAGAGGCAGCGTAATAGTGTACAAAGTGGGAATGAAGGCCAAAAAGTCCAAAAACTATAGAATTTAGCTTGTCCGAAAAATGGCCAAAAACGCCATAGTATAGTATGTCGAAAATGTCAAATTTTGACCACGTTGTAAAATGGCTGAAAACCACATATTATAGCTCGTGAGACGACAAATAGTGTACAAAGTGGGAATGAAGGCCAAAAAGTCCAAAAACTTCATAATTTAGCATGTCCAAAAATGGCCAAAACGCCATAGTATAGTATGTCGAAAATGTCAAATTTTGACCCGTTGTAAAATGGCTGAAAACCACATATTATAGCTCGTGAGAGACGCAAAATAGTGTACAAAGTGGAATCAAGGCCCAAAAAGTAAAAACCCTTCATAATTTAGCATGTCCAAAAAATGGCCAAAAACGCCATAGTATAGTATGTCGAAAAATGTCAAATTTTGACCCGTCGTAAAAATTGTTGAAATCCACATATTATAGCTCAGTGAGACGCGAAATAGTGTACAAAGTGGGAATGAAGGCCAAAAGTCCAAAAACTTCATATGTTAGCATGTCCAAAAATGGCAAAAAAACGCCATAGTATAGCATGTCGAAAAATGTCAAATTTTGGCCCGTCGTAAAAAATGCTGAAAACCACATATTATAGCTCGTAGAGACGCGAAATAGTGTACAAAGTGGGAATGAAGGCCAAAAAAGTCCAAAAACTATAGAATTTACCTTGTCCGAAAAATGGCCAAAAACGCCATAGTATAGTATGTCGAAAAATGTCAAATTTTGACCCGTTGTAAAAATGGCTGAAAACCACATATTATAGCTCGTAGAGACGCGAAATAGTGTACAAAGTGGGAATGAAGGCCAAAAAAGTCCAAAAACTTCATATGTTAGCATGTCCAAAAAATGGCAAAAAAAACGCCATAGTATAGTATGTCGAAAAATGTCAAATTTTGGCCCGTCGTAAAAAATGCTGAAAACCACATATTATAGCTCGTAGAGACGCGTAATAGTGTACAAAGTGGGAATTAAGGCCAAAAAAGTAAAAACACTTCATAATTTAGCATGTCCAAAAAATGGCCAAAAACGCCATAGTATAGTATGTCGAAAAATGTCAAATTTTGACCCGTCAGTAAAATTGTTGAAATCCACATATTATAGCTCAGAGAGACGCCAAATAGTGTACAAAGTGGGAATGAAGGCCAAAAAGTCCGAAAACTATATAATTTAGCTTGTCCGAAAAATGGCCAAAAACGCCATAGTATAGTATGTCGAAAAATGTCAAATTTTGACCCGTCGTAAAAATGGCTGAAAACCACATGTTATAGCTTGTAGAGACGCGCAATAGTGTGCAAAGTGGGAATGAAGGCCAAAAAAGTCCAAAAACTTCATATGTTAGCATGTCTTAAATTGGCAAAAAAACGCCATAGTATAGTATGTCGAAAAATGTCAAATTTTGACCCATCGTAAAAATGGCTGAAAACCACATATTATAGCTCGTAGAGACGCGTAATAGTGTACAAAGTGGGAATGAAGGCCAAAAAAGTCCAAAAACTATAGAATTTAGCTTGTCCGAAAAATGGCCAAAAACGCCATAGTATAGTATGTCGAAAAATGTCAAATTTTGACCCGTTGTAAAAATGGCTGAAAACCACATATTATAGCTCGTAGAGACGCGAAATAGTGTACAAAGTGGGAATGAAGGCCAAAAAAGTCCAAAAACTTCATAATTTAGCATGTCCAAAAAATGGCCAAAAACGCCATAGTATAGTATGTCGAAAAATGTCAAATTTTGACCCGTTGTAAAAATGGCTGAAAACCACATATTATAGCTCGTAGAGACGCAAAATAGTGTACAAAGTGGGAATCAAGGCCCAAAAAGTAAAAACCCTTCATAATTTAGCATGTCCAAAAAATGGCCAAAAACGCCATAGTATAGTATGTCGAAAAATGTCAAATTTTGACCCGTCGTAAAAATTGTTGAAATCCACATATTATAGCTCGTAGAGACGCGAAATAGTGTACAAAGTGGGAATGAAGGCCAAAAAAGTCCAAAAACTTCATATGTTAGCATGTCCAAAAAATGGCAAAAAAAACGCCATAGTATAGTATGTCGAAAAATGTCAAATTTTGGCCCGTCGTAAAAAATGCTGAAAACCACATATTATAGCTCAGAGAGGCAGCGAAATATAGTGTACAAAGTGGGAATGAAGGCCAAAAAAGTCCAAAAACTATATAATTTAGCATGTCCAAAAAATGGCCAAAAACGCCATAGTATAGTATGTCGAAAAATGTCAAATTTTGACCCGTCGTAAAAAATGCTGAAAACCACATATTATAGCTCGTAGAGACGCGTAATAGTGTACAAAGTGGGAATGAAGGCCAAAAAAGTCCAAAAACTATAGAATTTAGCTTGTCCGAAAAATGGCCAAAAACGCCATAGTATAGTATGTCGAAAAATGTCAAATTTTGACCCGTCGTAAAAATGGCTGAAAACCACATATTATAGCTCGTAGAGACGCGAAATAGTGTACAAAGTGGGAATGAAGGCCAAAAAAGTCCAAAAACTTCATAATTTAGCATGTCCAAAAAATGTCCAAAAACGCCATAGTATAGTATGTCGAAAAATGTCAAATTTTGACCCGTTGTAAAAATGGCTGAAAACCACATATTATAGCTCGTAGAGACGCGAAATAGTGTACAAAGTGGGAATGAAGGCCAAAAAAGTCCAAAAACTTCATAATTTAGCATGTCCAAAAATGGCCAAAAACGCCATAGTATAGTATGTCGAAAATGTCAAATTTTGGCCGTCGTAAACAATGCTGAAAACCACATATTATAGCTCGTAGAGACGCGAAATAGTGTACAAAGTGGGAATTAAGGCCAAAAAAGTAAAAACACTTCATAATTTAGCATGTCCAAAAAATGGCCAAAAACGCCATAGTATAGTATGTCGAAAAATGTCAAATTTTGACCCGTCAGAAAAATGCTGAAAACCACATATTATAGCTCGTAGAGACGCGTAATAGTGTACAAAGTGGGAATGAAGGCCAAAAAAGTCCAAAAACTATAGAATTTAGCTTGTCCGAAAAATGGCCAAAAACGCCATAGTATAGTATGTCGAAAAATGTCAAATTTTGACCCGTCGTAAAAATGGCTGAAAACCACATATTATAGCTCGTAGAGACGCGAAATAGTGTACAAAGTGGGAATCAAGGCCAAAAAAGTCCAAAAACTTCATAATTTAGCATGTCCAAAAAATGGCCAAAAACGCCATAGTATAGTATAGTATGTCGAAAAATGTCAAATTTTGACCCGTCGTAAAATGGCTGAAAACCACATATTATAGCTTGTAGAGACGCCAATAGTGTGCAAAGTGGGAATGAAGGCCAAAAAGTCCAAAACTTCATATGTTAGCATGTCTTAAATTGGCAAAAAACGCCATAGTATAGTATGTCGAAAAATGTCAAATTTTGACCCGTCGTAAAATTGTTGAAACCACATATTATAGCTCGTAGAGACGCGAAATAGTGTACAAAGTGGAATGAAGGCCAAAAAAGTCCGAAAACTATATAATTTAGCTTGTCGAAAAATGGCCAAAACGCCATAGTATAGTATGTCGAAAAATGTCAAATTTTGACCACGTCGTAAAAATGGCTGAAAACCACATATTATAGCTCGTAGAGACGCGAAATAGTGTACAAAGTGGGAATGAAGGCCAAAAAAGTCCAAAAACTTCATAATTTAGCATGTCCAAAAAATGGCCAAAAACGCCATAGTATAGTATGTCGAAAAATGTCAAATTTTGACCCGTCGTAAAAATGGCTGAAAACCACATATTATAGCTCGTAGAGACGCGAAATAGTGTACAAAGTGGGAATCAAGGCCAAAAAAGTAAAAAACTTCATAATTTAGCATGTCCAAAAAATGGCCAAAAACGCCATAGTATAGTATGTCGAAAAATGTCAAATTTTGACCCGTTGTAAAAAATGCTGAAAACCACATATTATAGCTCGTAGAGACGCGTAATAGTGTACAAAGAAATTGGGAATGAAGGCCAAAAGTCCAAAACTATAGAATTTAGCTTGTCCAAAATGGCCAAAAACGCCATAGTATAGTATGTCGAAAAATGTCAAATTTTGACCCGTTGTAAAATGGCTGAAAACCACATATTATAGCTCAGAGAGCGAAATAGTGTACAAAGTGGGAATGAAGGCCAAAAAAGTCCAAAAACTTATAATTTAGCATGTCCAAAAAATGGCCAAAACGCCATAGTATAGTATGTCGAAAATGTCAAATTTTGACCCGTTGTAAAAATGGCTGAAAACCACATATTATAGCTCAGTGAGGCATAAAATAGTGTACAAAGTGGGAATGAAGGCCAAAAAGTCCAAAACCCTTCATAATTTAGCATGTCCAAAAATGGCCAAAACGCCATAGTATAGTATGTCGAAAAATGTCAAATTTTGACCCGTTGTAAAATGGCTGAAAACCACATATTATAGCTCAGTGAGACGCAAAATAGTGTACAAAGTGGGAATCAAGGCCAAAAAGTAAAAACCTTCATAATTTAGCATGTCCAAAAATGGCAAAAAAAGCATATAGTATAGTATGTCGAAAATGTCAAATTTTGGCCCGTCGTAAAAAATGCTGAAAACCACATATTATAGCTCGTAGAGACGCGAAATAGTGTACAAAGTGGGAATGAAGGCCAAAAAAGTCCAAAAACTATATGTTAGCATGTCCAAAAATGGCCAAAAACGCCATAGTATAGTATGTCGAAAAATGTCAAATTTTGACCGTTGTAAAAATGGCTGAAAACCACATATTATAGCTCAGAGACGCGAAATAGTGTACAAAGTGGGAATGAAGGCCAAAAAAGTCCAAAAACACTTCATATGTTAGCATGTCCAAAAATGGCCAAAACGCCATAGTATAGTATGTCGAAAAATGTCAAATTTTGACCCGTCAGTAAAAATGCTGAAAACCACATATTATAGCTCAGAGAGGCAGCGTAATAGTGTACAAAGTGGGAATTAAGGCCAAAAAGTCCAAACACTATAGAATTTAGCATGTCCAAAAATGGCCAAAAACGCCATAGTATAGTATGTCGAAAAATGTCAAATTTTGACCTGTCGTAAAATGGCTGAAAACCACATATTATAGCTCGTGAGACGCCGAAATAGTGTACAAAGTGGGAATGAAGGCCAAAAAGTCCGAAAACTATATAATTTAGCTTGTCCGAAAAATGGCCAAAAACGCCATAGTATAGTATGTCGAAAAATGTCAAATTTTGACCCGTCGTAAAAATGGCTGAAAACCACATGTTATAGCTTGTAGAGACGCGCAATAGTGTGCAAAGTGGGAATGAAGGCCAAAAAGTCCAAAAAACTTCATATGTTAGCATGTCCAAAATGGCAAAAACGCCATAGTATAGTATGTCGAAAAATGTCAAATTTTGACCCGTCGTAAAATGGCTGAAAACCACATATTATAGCTCGAGAGAGCGTAATAGTGTACAAAGTGGGAATGAAGGCCAAAAAGTAAAAAACTTCATAATTTAGCATGTCCGAAAAATGGCCAAAACGCCATAGTATAGTATGTCGAAAAATGTCAAATTTTGACCCGTTGTAAAAATGGCTGAAAACCACATATTATAGCTCAGAGACGCTGAAATAGTGTACAAAGTGGGAATGAAGGCCAAAAAGTCCAAAAACTTCATAATTTAGCATGTCCAAAAATGGCCAAAACGCCATAGTATAGTATGTCGAAAAATGTCAAATTTTGACCCGTTGTAAAAATGGCTGAAAACCACATATTATAGCTGTGAGAGACGCAATAATAGTGTACAAAGTGGGAATCAAGGCCAAAAAGTAAAAACCCTTCATAATTTAGCATGTCCAAAAATGGCCAAAACGCCATAGTATAGTATGTCGAAAAATGTCAAATTTTGACCACGTCAGAAAATGGCTGAAAACCACACATTATAGCTCGTAGAGACGCGTAATAGTGCACAAAGTGGGAATGAAGGCCAAAAAAGTCCAAAAACTTTATATGTTAGCATGTCCAAAAAATGGCTAAATACGCCATAGTATAGTATGTCGAAAAATGTCAAATTTTGACCCGTCGCAAAAATGGCTGAAAACCACCTATTATAGCTCAGTGAGACGCCAAATAGTGTACAAAGTGGGAATGAAGGCCAAAAAGTCCAAAACTATATAATTTAGCATGTCCAAAAATGGCCAAAAACGCCATAGTATAGTATGTCGAAAAATGTCAAATTTTGACCCGTCGTAAAAATGCTGAAAACTACATATTATAGCTCAGAGACGCGTAATAGTGTACAAAGTGGGAATGAAGGCCAAAAGTTCCAAAACTATAAATTTAGCATGTCCGAAAAAATGGCCAAAACGCCATAGTATAGTATGTCGAAAATGTCAAATTTTGACCCGTCGTAAAATGGCTGAAAACCACATATTATAGTCAGAGAGACGCGTAATAGTGTACAAAGTGGGAATGAAGGCCAAAAAAGTCCAAAAACTATATAATTTAGCATGTCCGAAAAATGGCCAAAAACGCCATAGTATAGTATGTCGAAAAATGTCAAATTTTGACCCGTCGTAAAAATGGCTGAAAACCACATATTATAGCTCGTAGAGACGTAATAGTGTACAAAGTGGGAATGAAGGCCAAAAAGTCCAAAACTATAGAATTTAGCATGTCCAAAAAATGGCCAAAAACGCCATAGTATAGTATGTCGAAAAATGTCAAATTTTGACCCGTCGTAAAAAAAGGCTGAAAACCACATATTATAGCTCGTAGAGACGCGAAACAGTGTACAAAGTGGGAATGAAGGCCAAAAAGTCAAAAACTTCATAATTTAGCATGTCCAAAAAATGGCCAAAACGCCATAGTATAGTATGTCGAAAATGTCAAATTTTGACCGTTGTAAAATGGCTGAAAACCATATTATAGCTCGTGAGGCAGCGAAATAGTGTACAAAGTGGGAATGAAGGCCAAAAAAGTCCAAAAACTTCATAATTTAGCATGTCCAAAAATGGCCAAAAGCCATAGTATAGTATGTCGAAAATGTCAAATTTTGACGTCGTAAAAAATGGCTGAAAACCACATATTATAGCTCAGAGAGCGAAATAGTGTACAAAGTGGGAATTAAGGCCAAAAAGTCCAAAACACTTCATAATAGCATGTCAAAAATGGCCAAAAACGCCATAGTATAGTATGTCGAAAAATGTCAAATTTTGACCCGTTGTAAAAATGCTGAAAACCACATATTATAGCTCAGAGAGGCAGCGAAATAGTGTACAAAGTGGGAATCAAGGCCAAAAAAGTCCAAAAACTTCATAATTTAGCATGTCCAAAAAATGGCCAAAAACGCCATAGTATAGTATGTCGAAAAATGTCAAATTTTGACCCGTCGTAAAAATGGCTGAAAACCACATATTATAGCTTTCAGAGAGACGCCGAAATAGTGTACAAAGTGGGAATCAAGGCCAAAAAAGTCCAAAAACTTCATAATTTAGCATGTCCAAAAAATGGCCAAAAACGCCATAGTATAGTATGTCGAAAAATGTCAAATTTTGACCCGTCGTAAAATGGCTGAAAACCACATATTATAGCTCGTAGAGGCAGCGCAATAGTGTACAAAGTGGGAATGAAGGCCAAAAAGTCCAAAAACTTCATATGTTAGCATGTCTTAAATTGGCAAAAAACGCCATAGTATAGTATGTCGAAAAATGTCAAATTTTGACCCGTCAGAAAAATTGTTGAAAACCACATATTATAGCGCTCGTAGAGACGCGAAATAGTGTACAAAGTGGGAATGAAGGCCAAAAAAGTCCAAAAACTATATAATTTAGCTTGTCCGAAAAATGGCCAAAAACGCCATAGTATAGTATGTCGAAAAATGTCAAATTTTGACCCGTTGTAAAAATGGCTGAAAACCACATATTATAGCTCGTAGAGACGCGAAATAGTGTACAAAGTGGGAATGAAGGCCAAAAAAGTCCAAAAACTTCATAATTTAGCATGTCCAAAAAATGGCCAAAAACGCCATAGTATAGTATGTCGAAAAATGTCAAATTTTGACCCGTCGTAAAAAATGGCGGAAAACCACATATTATAGCTCGTAGAGACGCGAAATAGTGTACAAAGTGGGAATCAAGGCCAAAAAGTAAAAACACTTCATAATTTAGCATGTCCAAAAAATGGCCAAAAACGCCATAGTATAGTATGTCGAAAAATGTCAAATTTTGACCCGTTGTAAAAATGGCTGAAAACCACATATTATAGCTCGTAGAGACGCGTAATAGTGTACAAAGTGGGAATGAAGGCCAAAAAGTCCAAAAACTATAGAATTTAGCTTGTCCAAAAATGGCCAAAAACGCCATAGTATAGTATGTCGAAAAATGTCAAATTTTGACCCGTTGTAAAAATGGCTGAAAACCACATATTATAGCTCGTAGAGACGCGAAATAGTGTCCAAAGTGGAATGAAGGCCAAAAAAGTCCAAAAACTTCATAATTTAGCATGTCCAAAATGGCCAAAAAACGCCATAGTATAGTATGTCGAAAATGTCAAATTTTGACCACGTTGTAAAAATGGCTGAAAACCACATATTATAGCTCGTAGAGACGCAAAATAGTGTACAAAGTGGGAATCAAGGCCAAAAAGTAAAAACCATTCATAATTTAGCATGTCCAAAAAATGGCCAAAAACGCCATAGTATAGTATGTCGAAAAATGTCAAATTTTGACCCGTCGTAAAAATTGTTGAAATCCACATATTATAGCTCGTAGAGACGCGAAATAGTGTACAAAGTGGGAATGAAGGCCAAAAAAGTCCAAAAACTTCATATGTTAGCATGTCCAAAAAATGGCAAAAAAAACGCCATAGTATAGTATGTCGAAAAATGTCAAATTTTGGCCCGTCGTAAAAATGATGAAAACCACATATTATAGCTCGAGAGACGCCAAATAGTGTACAAAGTGGGAATGAAGGCCAAAAAGTCAAAAACTTCATAATTTAGCATGTCCAAAAAATGGCCAAAAACGCCATAGTATAGTATGTCGAAAAATGTCAAATTTTGACCCGTTGTAAAAATGGCTGAAAACCACATATTATAGCTCGAAGAGACGCCGAAATAGTGTACAAAGTGGGAATGAAGGCCAAAAAGTCCAAAAACTTCATATGTTAGCATGTCCAAAAATGGCAAAAAAAACGCCATAGTATAGTATGTCGAAAAATGTCAAATTTTGACCCGTCGTAAAATGCTGAAAACCACATATTATAGCTCAGTAGACGCCGAAATAGTGTACAAAGTGGGAATCAAGGCCCAAAAAGTAAAAACACTTCATAATTTAGCATGTCCAAAAAATGGCCAAAAACGCCATAGTATAGTATGTCGAAAAATGTCAAATTTTGACCCGTCGTAAAAATTGTTGAAATCCACATATTATAGCTCGTAGAGACGCGAAATAGTGTACAAAGTGGGAATGAAGGCCAAAAAAGTCCGAAAACTATATAATTTAGCATGTCCTAAAATGGCCAAAAACGCAATAGTATAGTATGTCGAAAAATGTTAAATTTTGGCCCGTCGTAAAAAAGGCTGAAAACCTCCTATTATAGCTCGTAGAGACGCGTAAAAATATACAAAGTGGGAATGAAGTCCAAGAAAGTCCAAAAACTTCATAAGTTAGCATGTCCAAAAAATGGCGAAAAAACGCCATAGTATAGTATGTCGAAAAATGTCAAATTTTGACCCGTCGTAAAAATGGCTAAAAACCACATATTATAGCTCGTGAGACGAAATAGTGTACAAAGTGGGGAATGAAGGCCAAAAAGTCCAAAAACTATAGAATTTAGCATGTCCAAAATGGCCAAAAACGCCATAGTATAGTATGTCGAAAAATGTCAAATTTTGACCCCGTAAAATGGCTGAAAACCACATATTATAGCTCGTAGAGGCAGCGCCAAATAGTGTACAAAGTGAGAATGAAGGCCAAAAAAGTCCAAAAAACTTCATAATGTTAGCATGTCCAAAAATGGCCAAAAACGCCATAGTATAGTATGTCGAAAAATGTCAAATTTTGAGTCGTAAAAATGCTGAAACCTACATATTATAGTCAGAGAGACGAAATAGTGTACAAAGTGGGAATGAAGGCCAAAAAGTCCAAAAACTTCATATTTAGCATGTCCAAAAATAAAACGCCATAGTATAGTATGTCGAAAAATGTCAAATTTTGACCTGTCGTAAAAATGGCTGAAAACTACATATTATAGCTCAGAGACGCCGAAATAGTGTACAAAAGTGGGAATGAAGGCCAAAAAAGTCCAAAAAATGGCCAAAACTATATAGTATGTCAAACATGTCCAGTGTGAATGCAAAAAACATGTCTGTACATATAGTATAGTATGTCGAAAATGTCAAATTTGACCGTCGTAAAAATGCTGAAAACCACATATTATAGCTAAGTAGAGAGCCGCGTAATAGTGTACAAAGTGGGAATGAAGGCCAAAAAGTCCAAAAACTATAGAATTTAGCTTGTCCTAAAAATGGCCAAAACGCCATAGTATAGTATGTCGAAAAATGTCAAATTTTGACCCGTCAGTAAAAATGGCTGAAAACCACATATTATAGCTCAGAGAGACGAAATAGTGTACAAAGTGGGAATGAAGGCCAAAAAGTCCAAAAACTTCATAATTTAGCATGTCCAAAAATGTCCAAAAACGCCATAGTATAGTATGTCGAAAATGTCAAATTTTGACCCGTTGTAAAATGGCTGAAAACCACATATTATAGCTCAGAGAGACGCCAAATAGTGTACACAAAGTGGGAATGAAGGCCAAAAAGTACAAAAACTTCATAATTTAGCATGTCCAAAAAATGGCCAAAAACGCCATAGTATAGTATGTCGAAAAATGTCAAATTTTGACCCGTCGTAAAAAATGCTGAAAACCACATATTATAGCTCGTAGAGACGCGAAATAGTGTACAAAGTGGGAATTAAGGCCAAAAAAGTAAAAACACTTCATAATTTAGCATGTCCAAAAAATGGCCAAAAACGCCATAGTATAGTATGTCGAAAAATGTCAAATTTTGACCCGTCGTAAAAAATGCTGAAAACCACATATTATAGCTCGTAGAGACGCGTAATAGTGTACAAAGTGGGAATGAAGGCCAAAAAAGTCCAAAAACTATAGAATTTAGCATGTCCTAAAATGGCCAAAAACGCCATAGTATAGTATGTCAAAATGTCAAATTTTGACCCGTCAGAAAAATGGCTGAAAACCACATATTATAGCTCAGAGAGACGCGAAATAGTGTACAAAGTGGGAATCAAGGCCAAAAAAGTCCAAAAACTTCATAATTTAGCATGTCCAAAAAATGGCCAAAAACGCCATAGTATAGTATGTCGAAAAATGTCAAATTTTGACCCGTCGTAAAAATGGCTGAAAACCACATATTATAGCTCGTAGAGACGCGCAATAGTGTACAAAGTGGGAATCAAGGCCAAAAAAGTCCAAAAACTTCATATGTTAGCATGTCTTAAATTGGCAAAAAAACGCCATAGTATAGTATGTCGAAAAATGTCAAATTTTGACCCGTCGTAAAAATTGTTGAAATCCACATATTATAGCTCGTAGAGACGCGAAATAGTGTACAAAGTGGGAATGAAGGCCAAAAAAGTCCGAAAACTATATAATTTAGCTTGTCCGAAAAATGGCCAAAAACGCCATAGTATAGTATGTCGAAAAATGTCAAATTTTGACCCGTTGTAAAAATGGCTGAAAACCACATATTATAGCTCAGAGACGCCAAATAGTGTACAAAGTGGGAATGAAGGCCAAAAAGTCCAAAACTTCATAATTTAGCATGTCCAAAAATGGCCAAAACGCCATAGTATAGTATGTCGAAAAATGTCAAATTTTGACCCGTCGTAAAAATGGCTGAAAACCACATATTATAGCTCGTAGAGACGCGAAATAGTGTACAAAGTGGGAATCAAGGCCAAAAAAGTAAAAACACTTCATAATTTAGCATGTCCAAAAAATGGCCAAAAACGCCATAGTATAGTATGTCGAAAAATGTCAAATTTTGACCCGTTGTAAAAAATGCTGAAAACCACATATTATAGCTCGTAGAGACGCGTAATAGTGTACAAAGTGGGAATGAAGGCCAAAAAAGTCCAAAAACTATAGAATTTAGCTTGTCCGAAAAATGGCCAAAAACGCCATAGTATAGTATGTCGAAAAATGTCAAATTTTGACCCGTTGTAAAAATGGCTGAAAACCACATATTATAGCTCAGAGAGACGCCGAAATAGTGTACAAAGTGGGAATGAAGGCCAAAAAGTCCAAAAACTTCATAATTTAGCATGTCCAAAAAATGGCCAAAAACGCCATAGTATAGTATGTCGAAAAATGTCAAATTTTGACCCGTTGTAAAAATGGCTGAAAACCACATATTATAGCTCGTAGAGACGCAAAATAGTGTACAAAGTGGGAATCAAGGCCCAAAAAGTAAAAACCCTTCATAATTTAGCATGTCCAAAATGGCCAAAAACGCCATAGTATAGTATGTCGAAAAATGTCAAATTTTGACCCGTCAGAAAATTGTTGAAATCCACATATTATAGCTCAGAGAGACTTGAAATAGTGTACAAAGTGGGAATGAAGGCCAAAAAAGTCCAAAACTTCATATGTTAGCATGTCCAAAAATGGCAAAAAAACCGCCATAGTATAGTATGTCGAAAAATGTCAAATTTTGGCCCGTCGTAAAAAATGCTGAAAACCACATATTATAGCTCGTAGAGACGCGAAATAGTGTACAAAGTGGGAATGAAGGCCAAAAAAGTCCAAAAACTATAGAATTTAGCTTGTCCGAAAAATGGCCAAAAACGCCATAGTATAGTATGTCGAAAAATGTCAAATTTTGACCACGTTGTAAAATGGCTGAAAACCACATATTATAGCTTCGTAGAGAGCAGCGAAATAGTGTGCAAAGTGGGAATGAAGGCCAAAAAAGTCCAAAAACTTCATATGTTAGCATGTCTTAAATTGGCAAAAAAACGCCATAGTATAGTATGTCGAAAAATGTCAAATTTTGACCCGTCGTAAAAATGGATGAAAACCACATATTATAGCTCGTAGAGACGCGAAATAGTGTACAAAGTGGGAATCAAGGCCAAAAAGTAAAACACTTCATAATTTAGCATGTCCAAAAATGGCCAAAACGCCATAGTATAGTATGTCGAAAAATGTCAAATTTTGACCCGTCGTAAAAATTGTTGAAACCACATATTATAGCTCAGAGAGACGCCAAATAGTGTACAAAGTGGGAATGAAGGCCAAAAAGTCCGAAAACTATATAATTTAGCATGTCCAAAATGGCCAAAACGCCATAGTATAGTATGTCGAAAAATGTCAAATTTTGACCCGTCAGAAAATGGCTGAAAACCACATATTATAGCTCGTAGAGACGCGAAATAGTGTACAAAGTGGAATGAAGGCCAAAAAAGTCCAAAAACTTCATATGTTAGCATGTCAAATGCAAAAAAAACGCCATAGTATAGTATGTCGAAAATGTCAAATTTTGACCATCGTAAAAATGGCTGAAAACCACATATTATAGCTTTCGTAGGAGAGAAATAGTGTACAAAGTGGGAATGAAGGCCAAAAAAGTCCAAAAACTATAGAATTTAGCATGTCCAAAAATGGCCAAAACGCCATAGTATAGTATGTCAAAAATGTCAAATTTTTGACCACGTTGTAAATGGCTGAAAACACATATTATAGCTCAGAGACGCGAAATAGTGTACAAAGTGGGAATGAAGGCCAAAAGTCCAAAAACTTCATATGTTAGCATGTCCAAAAATGGCCAAAAAAACGCCTATAGTATGTCGAAAAATGTCAAATTTTGACCCGTGTAAAAATGGCTGAAAACCACATATTATAGCTCAGAGAGACGCAGCGTAATAGTGTACAAAGTGGGAATTAAGGCCAAAAAAGTAAAAACACTTCATAATTTAGCATGTCCAAAAATGGCCAAAACGCCATAGTATAGTATGTCGAAAAAATGTCAAATTTTGACCCGTCGTAAAATTGTTGAAATCCACATATTATAGCTCGTGAGACGCGAAATAGTGTACAAAGTGGGAATGAAGGCCAAAAAAGTCCGAAAACTATATAATTTAGCTTGTCCGAAAAATGGCCAAAAACGCCATAGTATAGTATGTCGAAAAATGTCAAATTTTGACCCGTCGTAAAAATGGCTGAAAACCACATGTTATAGCTTGTAGAGACGCGCAATAGTGTGCAAAGTGGGAATGAAGGCCAAAAAAGTCCAAAAACTTCATATTTTAGCATGTCTTAAAAATGCAAAAAAACGCCATAGTATAGTATGTCGAAAAATGTCAAATTTTGACCCATCGTAAAAATGGCTGAAAACCACATATTATAGCTCGTAGAGACGCGTAATAGTGTACAAAGTGGGAATGAAGGCCAAAAAAGTCCAAAAACTATAGAATTTAGCTTGTCCGAAAAATGGCCAAAAACGCCATAGTATAGTATGTCGAAAAATGTCAAATTTTGACCCGTTGTAAAAATGGCTGAAAACCACATATTATAGCTTCAGAGAGACGCCAAATAGTGTACAAAGTGGGAATGAAGGCCAAAAAGTCCAAAACTTCATAATTTAGCATGTCCAAAAAATGGCCAAAAACGCCATAGTATAGTATGTCGAAAAATGTCAAATTTTGACCACGTTGTAAAATGGCTGAAAACCACATATTATAGCTCGTAGAGACGCAAAATAGTGTACAAAGTGGGAATCAAGGCCCAAAAAGTAAAAACCCTTCATAATTTAGCATGTCCAAAAAATGGCCAAAAACGCCATAGTATAGTATGTCGAAAAATGTCAAATTTTGACCCGTCGTAAAAATTGTTGAAATCCACATATTATAGCTCGTAGAGACGCCAAATAGTGTACAAAGTGGGAATAAAGGCCAAAAAAGTCCAAAAACTTCATATGTTAGCATGTCCAAAAAATGGCAAAAAAAACGCCATAGTATAGTATGTCGAAAAATGTCAAATTTTGGCCCGTCGTAAAAAATGCTGAAAACCACATATTATAGCTCGTAGAGACGCGAAATAGTGTACAAAGTGGGAATTAAGGCCAAAAAAGTCCAAAAACTATATAATTTAGCATGTCCAAAAAATGGCCAAAAACGCCATAGTATAGTATGTCGAAAAATGTCAAATTTTGACCCGTCAGAAAAAATGCTGAAAACCACATATTATAGCTCAGAGACGCGTAATAGTGTACAAAGTGGGAATGAAGGCCAAAAAGTCCAAAACTATAGAATTTAGCTTGT
Organism: Plectropomus leopardus; assembly: GCF_026936395.1. Classification (NCBI taxonomy): domain Eukaryota; kingdom Metazoa; phylum Chordata; class Actinopteri; order Perciformes; family Serranidae; genus Plectropomus; species Plectropomus leopardus. Next base: position 33,830,003 of record NC_142192.1, on the reverse strand, counting down.
CCTAAAATGGCCAAAAACGCCATAGTATAGTATGTCTAAAATGTCAAATTTTGACCCGTCGTAACAATGGCTGAATACCACCTATTATAGCTCGTAGAGACGCGTAATAGTGTACAAAGTGGGAATCAAGGCCAAAAAAGTCCAAAAACTATATAATTTAGCATGTCCAAAAAATGGCTAAATATGCCATAGTATAGTATGTCGAAAAATGTCAAATTTTGACCCGTCAGAAAAATGCTGAAAACCACATATTATAGCTCGTAGAGACGCGTAATAGTGTACAAAGTGGGAATGAAGGCCAAAAAAGTCCAAAAACTATAGAATTTAGCTTGTCCGAAAAATGGCCAAAAACGCCATAGTATAGTATGTCGAAAAATGTCAAATTTTGACCCGTCGTAAAAATGGCTGAAAACCACATATTATAGCTCGTAGAGACGCGAAATAGTGTACAAAGTGGGAATGAAGGCCAAAAAAGTCCAAAAACTTCATAATTTAGCATGTCCAAAAAATGTCCAAAAACGCCATAGTATAGTATGTCGAAAAATGTCAAATTTTGACCCGTTGTAAAAATGGCTGAAAACCACATATTATAGCTCGTAGAGACGCGAAATAGTGTACAAAGTGGGAATGAAGGCCAAAAAGTCCAAAACTTCATAATTTAGCATGTCCAAAAATGGCCAAAACGCCATAGTATAGTATGTCGAAAATGTCAAATTTTGGCCCGTCAGTAAAAATGCTGAAAACCACATATTATAGCTCAGAGAGACGCGAAATAGTGTACAAAGTGGGAATTAAGGCCAAAAAGTAAAAACACTTCATAATTTAGCATGTCCAAAAAATGGCCAAAAACGCCATAGTATAGTATGTCGAAAAATGTCAAATTTTGACCCGTCGTAAAAAATGCTGAAAACCACATATTATAGCTCGTAGAGACGCGTAATAGTGTACAAAGTGGGAATGAAGGCCAAAAAAGTCCAAAAACTATAGAATTTAGCTTGTCCGAAAAATGGCCAAAAACGCCATAGTATAGTATGTCGAAAAATGTCAAATTTTGACCCGTCGTAAAAATGGCTGAAAACCACATATTATAGCTTTCGAGACGCCAAATAGTGTACAAAGTGGGAATCAAGGCCAAAAAGTCCAAAAACTTCATAATTTAGCATGTCCAAAATGGCCAAAAACGCCATAGTATAGTATGTCGAAAATGTCAAATTTTGACCCGTCAGAAAAATGGCTGAAAACCACATATTATAGCTCAGAGACGCCGCAATAGTGTACAAAGTGGGAATCAAGGCCAAAAAGTCCAAAAACTTCATATGTTAGCATGTCTTAAATTGGCAAAAAACGCCATAGTATAGTATGTCGAAAAATGTCAAATTTTGACCCGTCAGAAAATTGTTGAAATCCACATATTATAGCTCAGAGACGCGTAAATAGTGTACAAAGTGGGAATGAAGGCCAAAAAGTCCGAAAACTATATAATTTAGCTTGTCCGAAAAATGGCCAAAAACGCCATAGTATAGTATGTCGAAAAATGTCAAATTTTGACCCGTTGTAAAAATGGCTGAAAACCACATATTATAGCTCGTAGAGACGCGAAATAGTGTACAAAGTGGGAATGAAGGCCAAAAAAGTCCAAAACTTCATAATTTAGCATGTCCAAAAATGGCCAAAACGCCATAGTATAGTATGTCGAAAATGTCAAATTTTGACCCGTCAGAAAATGGCTGAAAACCACATATTATAGCTCAGAGAGACGCCAAATAGTGTACAAAGTGGGAATCAAGGCCAAAAAAGTAAAAACACTTCATAATTTAGCATGTCCAAAAAATGGCCAAAAACGCCATAGTATAGTATGTCGAAAAATGTCAAATTTTGACCCGTTGTAAAAAATGCTGAAAACCACATATTATAGCTCGTAGAGACGCGTAATAGTGTACAAAGTGGGAATGAAGGCCAAAAAAGTCCAAAAACTATAGAATTTAGCTTGTCCGAAAATGGCCAAAAACGCCATAGTATAGTATGTCGAAAAATGTCAAATTTTGACCCGTTGTAAAATGGCTGAAAACCACATATTATAGCTCGTAGAGACGCGCAATAGTGTACAAAGTGGGAATGAAGGCCAAAAAGTCCAAAAACTTCATAATTTAGCATGTCCAAAATGGCCAAAACGCCATAGTATAGTATGTCGAAAATGTCAAATTTTGACCCGTTGTAAAATGGCTGAAAACCACATATTATAGCTCAGAGAGACGCAAAATAGTGTACAAAGTGGGAATCAAGGCCCAAAAAGTAAAAAAACCCTTCATAATTTAGCATGTCCAAAAATGGCCAAAACGCCTATAGTATAGTATGTCGAAAAATGTCAAATTTTGACCCGTCAGAAAATTGTTGAAATCCACATATTATAGCTCGTAGAGACGCGAAATAGTGTACAAAGTGGGAATGAAGGCCAAAAAAGTCCAAAAACTTCATATGTTAGCATGTCCAAAAAATGGCAAAAAAAACGCCATAGTATAGTATGTCGAAAAATGTCAAATTTTGGCCCGTCGTAAAAAATGCTGAAAACCACATATTATAGCTCAGAGACGCGAAATAGTGTACAAAGTGGAATGAAGGCCAAAAAGTCCAAAAACTATAGAATTTACTCTTGTCCTAAAATGGCCAAAACGCCATAGTATAGTATGTCGAAAAATGTCAAATTTTGACCCGTTGTAAAATGGCTGAAAACCACATATTATAGCTCAGAGAGACGAAATAGTGTACAAAGTGGGAATGAAGGCCAAAAAAGTCCAAAAACTTCATATGTTAGCATGTCCAAAAAATGGCAAAAAAACCGCCATAGTATAGTATGTCGAAAAATGTCAAATTTTGGCCCGTCAGTAAAAATGCTGAAAACCACATATTATAGCTCGTGAGAGACGTAATAGTGTACAAAGTGGGAATTAAGGCCAAAAAGTAAAAACACTTCATAATTTAGCATGTCCAAAATGGCCAAAACGCCATAGTATAGTATGTCGAAAATGTCAAATTTTGACCCGTCAGAAAATTGTTGAAATCCACATATTATAGCTCAGAGAGACGCGAAATAGTGTACAAAGTGGAATGAAGGCCAAAAAGTCCGAAAACTATATAATTTAGCTTGTCCGAAAATGGCCAAAACGCCATAGTATAGTATGTCGAAAAATGTCAAATTTTGACCCGTCAGAAAATGGCTGAAAACCACATGTTATAGCTTGTAGAGACGCCGCAATAGTGTGCAAAGTGGGAATGAAGGCCAAAAAGTCCAAAACTTCATATGTTAGCATGTCTTAAATTGGCAAAAAACGCCATAGTATAGTAGTATGTCGAAAAATGTCAAATTTTGACCCATCGTAAAATGGCTGAAAACCACATATTATAGCTCGTGAGAGACGCTGTAATAGTGTACAAAGTGGGAATGAAGGCCAAAAAGTCCAAAAAACTATAGAATTTAGCTTGTCCAAAATGGCCAAAAAACGCCATAGTATAGTATGTCGAAAAATGTCAAATTTTGACCCGTTGTAAAATGGCTGAAAACCACATATTATAGCTCGAGAGACGCCAAATAGTGTACAAAGTGGGAATGAAGGCCAAAAAGTCCAAAAACTTCATAATTTAGCATGTCCAAAATGGCCAAAAACGCCATAGTATAGTATGTCGAAAAATGTCAAATTTTGACCTGTTGTAAAATGGCTGAAAACCACATATTATAGCTCAGAGAGACGCAAAATAGTGTACAAAGTGGGAATCAAGGCCCAAAAAGTAAAACCCTTCATAATTTAGCATGTCCAAAAAAATGGCCAAAAACGCCATAGTATAGTATGTCGAAAAATGTCAAATTTGACCCGTCGTAAAATTGTTGAAATCTACATATTATAGCTCGTGAGACGCCAAATAGTGTACAAGAAAGTGGGAATGAAGGCCAAAAAAGTCCAAAAACTTCATAAGTTAGCATGTACAAAAAATGGCAAAAAACGCCATAGTATAGTATGTCGAAAAATGTCAAATTTTGGCCCGTGTAAAAATGCTGAAAACCACATATTATAGCTCGTAGAGACGCGAAATAGTGTACAAAGTGGGAATTAAGGCCAAAAAAGTCCAAAAACTATATAATTTAGCTTGTCCGAAAAATGGCCAAAACGCCATAGTATAGTATGTCGAAAAATGTCAAATTTTGACCCGTCAGAAAATGGCTGAAAACCACATATTATAGCTCGTAGAGACGCCGAAATAGTGTACAAAGTGGGAATGAAGGCCAAAAAGTCCAAAAACTATATAATTTAGCATGTCCAAAAATGGCCAAAAACGCCATAGTATAGTATGTCGAAAATGTCAAATTTTGACCCGTCAGAAAAATGCTGAAAACCACATATTATAGCTCAGAGAGACGCGTAATAGTGTACAAAGTGGGAATGAAGGCCAAAAAAGTCCAAAACTATAGAATTTAGCTTGTCCGAAAATGGCCAAAACGCCATAGTATAGTATGTCGAAAATGTCAAATTTTGACCCGTCGTAAAAATGGCTGAAAACCACATATTATAGCTCAGAGAGACGCCGAAATAGTGTACAAAGTGGGAATGAAGGCCAAAAAGTCCAAAAACTTCATAATTTAGCATGTCCAAAAAATGTCCAAAAACGCCATAGTATAGTATGTCGAAAAATGTCAAATTTTGACCCGTTGTAAAAATGGCTGAAAACCACATATTATAGCTCGTAGAGACGCGAAATAGTGTACAAAGTGGGAATGAAGGCCAAAAAAGTCCAAAAACTTCATAATTTAGCATGTCCAAAAAATGGCCAAAAACGCCATAGTATAGTATGTCGAAAAATGTCAAATTTTGGCCCGTCAGAAAAATGCTGAAAACCACATATTATAGCTCAGAGAGACGCTAAATAGTGTACAAAGTGGGAATTAAGGCCAAAAGTAAAAACACTTCATAATTTAGCATGTCCAAAAATGGCCAAAACGCCATAGTATAGTATGTCGAAAAATGTCAAATTTTGACCCGTCAGAAAAATGCTGAAAACCACATATTATAGCTCGTAGAGACGCTGTAATAGTGTACAAAGTGGGAATGAAGGCCAAAAAGTCCAAAACTATAGAATTTAGCTTGTCCGAAAATGGCCAAAACGCCATAGTATAGTATGTCGAAAAATGTCAAATTTTGACCCGTCGTAAAAATGGCTGAAAACCACATATTATAGCTCGTAGAGACGCGAAATAGTGTACAAAGTGGGAATCAAGGCCAAAAGTCCAAAACTTCATAATTTAGCATGTCCAAAATGGCCAAAAACGCCATAGTATAGTATGTCGAAAATGTCAAATTTTGACCCGTCAGAAAATGGCTGAAAACCACATATTATAGCTCAGAGAGACGCCGCAATAGTGTACAAAGTGGGAATGAAGGCCAAAAAAGTCCAAAAACTTCATATGTTAGCATGTCTTAAATTGGCAAAAAAACGCCATAGTATAGTATGTCGAAAAATGTCAAATTTTGACCCGTCGTAAAAATTGTTGAAATCCACATATTATAGCTCGTAGAGACGCGAAATAGTGTACAAAGTGGGAATGAAGGCCAAAAAAGTCCGAAAACTATATAATTTAGCTTGTCCGAAAAATGGCCAAAAACGCCATAGTATAGTATGTCGAAAAATGTCAAATTTTGACCCGTTGTAAAAATGGCTGAAAACCACATATTATAGCTCGTAGAGACGCGAAATAGTGTACAAAGTGGGAATGAAGGCCAAAAAAGTCCAAAAACTTCATAATTTAGCATGTCCAAAAAATGGCCAAAAACGCCATAGTATAGTATGTCGAAAAATGTCAAATTTTGACCCGTCGTAAAAATGGCTGAAAACCACATATTATAGCTCGTAGAGACGCGAAATAGTGTACAAAGTGGGAATCAAGGCCAAAAAAGTAAAAACACTTCATAATTTAGCATGTCCAAAAAATGGCCAAAAACGCCATAGTATAGTATGTCGAAAAATGTCAAATTTTGACCCGTTGTAAAAAATGCTGAAAACCACATATTATAGCTCGTAGAGACGCGTAATAGTGTACAAAGTGGGAATGAAGGCCAAAAAAGTCCAAAAACTATAGAATTTAGCTTGTCCGAAAAATGGCCAAAAACGCCATAGTATAGTATGTCGAAAAATGTCAAATTTTGACCCGTTGTAAAAATGGCTGAAAACCACATATTATAGCTCGTAGAGACGCGAAATAGTGTACAAAGTGGGAATGAAGGCCAAAAAAGTCCAAAAACTTCATAATTTAGCATGTCCAAAAAATGGCCAAAAACGCCATAGTATAGTATGTCGAAAAATGTCAAATTTTGACCCGTTGTAAAAATGGCTGAAAACCACATATTATAGCTCGTAGAGACGCAAAATAGTGTACAAAGTGGGAATCAAGGCCCAAAAAGTAAAAACCCTTCATAATTTAGCATGTCCAAAAAATGGCCAAAAACGCCATAGTATAGTATGTCGAAAAATGTCAAATTTTGACCCGTCGTAAAAATTGTTGAAATCCACATATTATAGCTCGTAGAGACGCGAAATAGTGTACAAAGTGGGAATGAAGGCCAAAAAAGTCCAAAAACTTCATATGTTAGCATGTCCAAAAAATGGCGAAAAAACGCCATAGTATAGTATGTCGAAAAATGTCAAATTTTGGCCCGTCGTAAAAAATGCTGAAAACCACATATTATAGCTCGTAGAGACGCGAAATAGTGTACAAAGTGGGAATGAAGGCCAAAAAAGTCCAAAAACTATAGAATTTACCTTGTCCGAAAATGGCCAAAACGCCATAGTATAGTATGTCGAAAAATGTCAAATTTTGACCCGTTGTAAAAATGGCTGAAAACCACATATTATAGCTCGTAGAGACGCGAAATAGTGTACAAAGTGGGAATGAAGGCCAAAAAAGTCCAAAAACTTCATATGTTAGCATGTCCAAAAAATGGCAAAAAAAACCGCCATAGTATAGTATGTCGAAAAATGTCAAATTTTGGCCCGTCGTAAAAAATGCTGAAAACCACATATTATAGCTCGTAGAGACGCGTAATAGTGTACAAAGTGGGAATTAAGGCCAAAAAAGTAAAAACACTTCATAATTTAGCATGTCCAAAAAATGGCCAAAAACGCCATAGTATAGTATGTCGAAAAATGTCAAATTTTGACCCGTCGTAAAAATTGTTGAAATCCACATATTATAGCTCAGAGAGACGCCAAATAGTGTACAAAGTGGGAATGAAGGCCAAAAAGTCCGAAACTATATAATTTAGCTTGTCCGAAAAATGGCCAAAAACGCCATAGTATAGTATGTCGAAAAATGTCAAATTTTGACCCGTCGTAAAAATGGCTGAAAACCACATGTTATAGCTTGTAGAGGCGCATAATAGTGTGCAAAGTGGGAATGAAGGCCAAAAAGTCCAAAAACTTCATATGTTAGCATGTCTTAAATTGGCAAAAAAACGCCATAGTATAGTATGTCGAAAAATGTCAAATTTTGACCCATCGTAAAAATGGCTGAAAACCACATATTATAGCTCAGAGAGACGCTGAATAGTGTACAAAGTGGGAATGAAGGCCAAAAAGTCCAAAAACTATAGAATTTAGCTTGTCCGAAAAATGGCAAAAAACGCCATAGTATAGTATGTCGAAAAATGTCAAATTTTGACCCGTTGTAAAAATGGCTGAAAACCACATATTATAGCTCGTAGAGACGCGAAATAGTGTACAAAGTGGGAATGAAGGCCAAAAAAGTCCAAAAACTTCATAATTTAGCATGTCCAAAAAATGGCCAAAAACGCCATAGTATAGTATGTCGAAAAATGTCAAATTTTGACCCGTTGTAAAAATGGCTGAAAACCACATATTATAGCTCGTAGAGACGCAAAATAGTGTACAAAGTGGGAATCAAGGCCCAAAAAGTCAAAACCCTTCATAATTTAGCATGTCCAAAATGGCCAAAACGCCATAGTATAGTATGTCTAAAAATGTCAAATTTTGACCCGTCAGAAAAATTGTTGAAATCCACATATTATAGCTCGAGAGACGTAAATAGTGTACAAAGTGGGAATGAAGGCCAAAAAAGTCCAAAAACTTCATATGTTAGCATGTCCAAAAAATGGCAAAAAAAACGCCATAGTATAGTATGTCGAAAAATGTCAAATTTTGGCCCGTCGTAAAAAATGCTGAAAACCACATATTATAGCTCAGAGAGACGCCAAATAGTGTACAAAGTGGGAATGAAGGCCAAAAAGTCCAAAAACTATATAATTTAGCATGTCCAAAAATGGCCAAAAACGCCATAGTATAGTATGTCGAAAATGTCAAATTTTGACCCGTCAGAAAATGCTGAAAACCACATATTATAGCTCGTAGAGACGCGTAATAGTGTACAAAGTGGGAATGAAGGCCAAAAAAGTCCAAAAACTATAGAATTTAGCTTGTCCGAAAAATGGCCAAAAACGCCATAGTATAGTATGTCGAAAAATGTCAAATTTTGACCCGTCGTAAAAATGGCTGAAAAACAAATATTATAGCTCGAGAGACGCCGAAATAGTGTACAAAGTGGGAATGAAGGCCAAAAAGTCCAAAACTTCATAATTTAGCATGTCCAAAAATGTCCAAAACGCCATAGTATAGTATGTCGAAAAATGTCAAATTTTGACCCGTTGTAAAAATGGCTGAAAACCACATATTATAGCTCGTAGAGACGCGAAATAGTGTACAAAGTGGGAATGAAGGCCAAAAAAGTCCAAAAACTTCATAATTTAGCATGTCCAAAAAATGGCCAAAAACGCCATAGTATAGTATGTCGAAAAATGTCAAATTTTGGCCCGTCGTAAAAAATGCTGAAAACCACATATTATAGCTCAGAGACGCGAAATAGTGTACAAAGTGGGAATTAAGGCCAAAAAGTAAAAACACTTCATAATTTAGCATGTCCAAAAATGGCCAAAACGCCATAGTATAGTATGTCGAAAAATGTCAAATTTTGACCCGTCAGAAAATGGCTGAAAACCACATATTATAGCTCGTAGAGACGCGTAATAGTGTACAAAGTGGGAATGAAGGCCAAAAAAGTCCAAAAACTATAGAATTTAGCTTGTCCGAAAATGGCCAAAACGCCATAGTATAGTACGTCGAAAATGTCAAATTTTGACCCGTCAGTAAAATGGCTGAAAACCACATATTATAGCTTGTAGAGACGCCGCAATAGTGTGCAAAGTGGAATGAAGGCCAAAAAAGTCCAAAACTTCATATGTTAGCATGTCTTAAATTGGCAAAAAAACGCCATAGTATAGTATGTCGAAAAATGTCAAATTTTGACCCGTCGTAAAAATGGATGAAAACCACATATTATAGCTCGTAGAGACGCGAAATAGTGTACAAAGTGGGAATCAAGGCCAAAAAAGTAAAAACCCTTCATAATTTAGCATGTCCAAAAAATGGCCAAAAACGCCATAGTATAGTATGTCGAAAAATGTCAAATTTTGACCCGTCGTAAAAATTGTTGAAATCCACATATTATAGCTCGTAGAGACATGTAATAGTGTACAAAGTGGGAATCAAGGCCAAAAAAGTCCAAAAACTTCATATGTTAGCATGTCCAAAAAATTGCAAAAAAACGCCATAGTATAGTATGTCTAAAATGTCAAATTTTGACCCTTGTAAAAATGCTGAAAACCACATATTATAGCTCAGAGAGACGCGTAATAGTGTACAAAGTGGGAATGAAGGCCAAAAAGTCCAAAAACTATAGAATTTAGCTTGTCCAAAAATGGCCAAAACGCCATAGTATAGTATGTCGAAAAATGTCAAATTTTGACCCGTCAGAAAATGGCTTAAAACCACATATTATAGCTCGTAGAGACGCGAAATAGTGTACAAAGTGGGAATCAAGGCCCAAAAAGTCCGAAAACTATATAATTTAGCTTGTCCGAAAAATGGCCAAAAACGCCATAGTATAGTATGTCGAAAAATGTCAAATTTTGACCCGTTGTAAAAATGGCTGAAAACCACATATTATAGCTCGTAGAGACGCGAAATAGTGTACAAAGTGGGAATGAAGGCCAAAAAGTCCAAAACTTCATAATTTAGCATGTCCAAAATGGCCAAAAACGCCATAGTATAGTATGTCGAAAAATGTCAAATTTTGACCCGTCAGAAAATGGCTGAAAACCACATATTATAGCTCAGAGAGACGCCAAATAGTGTACAAAGTGGGAATCAAGGCCAAAAAAGTAAAAACACTTCATAATTTAGCATGTCCGAAAAATGGCCAAAAACGCCATAGTATAGTATGTCGAAAAATGTCAAATTTTGACCCGTTGTAAAAATGGCTGAAAACCACATATCATAGCTCAGAGAGACGCGTAATAGTGTACAAAGTGGGAATGAAGGCCAAAAAAGTCCAAAAACTATAGAATTTAGCTTGTCCGAAAAATGGCCAAAAACGCCATAGTATAGTATGTCGAAAAATGTCAAATTTTGACCCGTTGTAAAAATGGCTGAAAACCACATATTATAGCTCAGAGACGCCTAAATAGTGTACAAAGTGGGAATGAAGGCCAAAAAGTCCAAAAACTTCATAATTTAGCATGTCCAAAAATGGCCAAAAACGCCATAGTATAGTATGTCGAAAAATGTCAAATTTTGACCCGTTGTAAAAATGGCTGAAAACCACATATTATAGCTCGTAGAGACGCAAAATAGTGTACAAAGTGGGAATCAAGGCCCAAAAAGTAAAAACCCTTCATAATTTAGCATGTCCAAAAAATGGCCAAAACGCCATAGTATAGTATGTCGAAAAATGTCAAATTTTGACCCGTCAGAAAATTGTTGAAATCCACATATTATAGCTCAGAGACGCCAAATAGTGTACAAAGTGGGAATGAAGGCCAAAAAGTCCAAAAACTTCATATGTTAGCATGTCCAAAAATGGCAAAAAACGCCATAGTATAGTATGTCGAAAAATGTCAAATTTTGGCCCGTCGTAAAAAATGCTGAAAACCACATATTATAGCTCGTAGAGACGCGAAATAGTGTACAAAGTGGGAATGAAGGCCAAAAAAGTCCAAAAACTATAGAATTTACCTTGTCCGAAAAATGGCCAAAAACGCCATAGTATAGTATGTCGAAAAATGTCAAATTTTGACCCGTTGTAAAAATGGCTGAAAACCACATATTATAGCTCAGAGAGACGCCAAATAGTGTACAAAGTGGGAATGAAGGCCAAAAAGTCCAAAAACTTCATATGTTAGCATGTCCAAAAAATGGCAAAAAAAAACGCCATAGTATAGTATGTCGAAAAATGTCAAATTTTGGCCCGTCGTAAAAAATGCTGAAAACCACATATTATAGCTCGTAGAGACGCCGAAATAGTGTACAAAGTGGAATGAAGGCCAAAAAGTAAAAACACTTCATAATTTAGCATGTCCAAAAAATGGCCAAAAACGCCATAGTATAGTATGTCGAAAAATGTCAAATTTTGACCCGTCGTAAAAATTGTTGAAATCCACATATTATAGCTCGAGACGCCAAATAGTGTACAAAGTGGGAATGAAGGCCAAAAAGTCCGAAAACTATATAATTTAGCTTGTCCGGTAAATGGCCAAAAACGCCATAGTATAGTATGTCGAAAAATGTCAAATTTTGACCCGTCAGAAAATGGCTGAAAACCACATGTTATGGCTTGTAGAGACGCGCAATAGTGTGCAAAGTGGGAATGAAGGCCAAAAAAGTCCAAAAACTTCATATGTTAGCATGTCTTAAATTGGCAAAAAACGCCATAGTATAGTATGTCGAAAATGTCAAATTTTGACCCATCGTAAAAATGGCTGAAAACCACATATTATAGCTCAGAGACGCTGTAATAGTGTACAAAGTGGGAATGAAGGCCAAAAAGTCCAAAAACTATAGAATTTAGCTTGTCCAAAATGGCCAAAACGCCATAGTATAGTATGTCGAAAATGTCAAATTTTGACCCGTTGTAAAAATGGCTGAAAACCACATATTATAGCTCGAGAGACGCCGAAATATTGAACAAAGTGGGAATGAAGGCCAAAAAAGTCCAAACACTTCATATTTTAGCATGTCCATAAAAGGGCCAAAAACGCCATAGTATAGTATGTCGAAAAATGTCAAATTTTGACCCGTTGTAAAATGGCTGAAAACCACATATTATAGCTCAGAGAGACGCAAAATAGTGTACAAAGTGGGAATCAAGGCCCAAAAGTAAAAACCTTCATAATTTAGCATGTCCAAAAATGGCCAAAACGCCATAGTATAGTATGTCGAAAAATGTCAAATTTTGACCCGTCAGAAAATTGTTGAAATCCACATATTATAGCTCGTAGAGACGAAATAGTGTACAAAGTGGGAATGAAGGCCAAAAAGTCCAAAAACTTCATATGTTAGCATGTCCAAAAATGGCAAAAAACGCCATAGTATAGTATGTCGAAAAATGTCAAATTTTGGCCCGTCGTAAAAATGCTGAAAACCACATATTATAGCTCAGAGACGCGAAATAGTGTACAAAGTGGGAATTAAGGCCAAAAAGTCCAAAACTATATAATTTAGCATGTCCAAAAATGGCCAAAAAACGCCATAGTATAGTATGTCGAAAATGTCAAATTTTGACCCGTCAGAAAAATGCTGAAAACCACATATTATAGCTCGTAGAGACGCCAAAATAGTGTACAAAGTGGAATGAAGGCCAAAAAGTCCAAAAACTATAGAATTTAGCTTGTCCGAAAAATGGCCAAAAACGCCATAGTATAGTATGTCGAAAATGTCAAATTTTGACCCGTCAGTAAAATGGCTGAAAACCACATATTATAGCTCAGAGACGCCAAATAGTGTACAAAGTGGGAATGAAGGCCAAAAAGTCCAAAAACTTCATAATTTAGCATGTCCAAAAATGTCCAAAACGCCATAGTATAGTATGTCGAAAAATGTCAAATTTTGACCACGTTGTAAAATGGCTGAAAACCACATATTATAGCTCAGAGAGACGCCAAATAGTGTACAAAGTGGGAATGAAGGCCAAAAAGTCCAAAAACTTCATAATTTAGCATGTCCAAAAATGGCCAAAAACGCCATAGTATAGTATGTCGAAAAATGTCAAATTTTGACCCGTTGTAAAAATGGCTGAAAACCACATATTATAGCTCGTAGAGACGCAAAATAGTGTACAAAGTGGGAATCAAGGCCCAAAAAGTAAAAACCCTTCATAATTTAGCATGTCCAAAAATGGCCAAAACGCCATAGTATAGTATGTCGAAAATGTCAAATTTTGACCCGTCAGAAAATTGTTGAAATCCACATATTATAGCTCAGAGGCGCGAAATAGTGTACAAAGTGGGAATGAAGGCCAAAAAAGTCCAAAAACTTCATAATTTAGCATGTCCAAAAAATGGCAAAAAACGCCATAGTATAGTATGTCGAAAAATGTCAAATTTTGACCCGTTGTAAAAATGGCTGAAAACCACATATTATAGCTCAGAGAGACGCGAAATAGTGTACAAAGTGGGAATGAAGGCCAAAAAAGTCCGAAAACTTCATAATTTAGCATGTCCAAAAAATGGCAAAAAAACGCCATAGTATAGTATGTCGAAAAATGTCAAATTTTGACCCGTCAGAAAATGCTGAAAACCACATATTATAGCTCAGAGAGACGCCAAATAGTGTACAAAGTGGGAATTAAGGCCAAAAAAGTAAAAACACTTCATAATTTAGCATGTCCAAAAATGGCCAAAACGCCATAGTATAGTATGTCGAAAATGTCAAATTTTGACCCGTCAGAAAATTGTTGAAATCCACATATTATAGCTCAGAGACGCCAAATAGTGTACAAAGTGGGAATGAAGGCCAAAAAGTCCTAAAACTATATAATTTAGCATGTCCAAAATGGCCAAAAACGCCATAGTATAGTATGTCGAAAAATGTCAAATTTTGACCCGTCAGAAAATGGCTGAAAACCACATATTATAGCTTGTAGAGACGCGCAATAGTGTGCAAAGTGGGAATGAAGGCCAAAAAAGTCCAAAAACTTCATATGTTAGCATGTCTTAAATTGGCAAAAAAACGCCATAGTATAGTATGTCGAAAAATGTCAAATTTTGACCCATCGTAAAAATGGCTGAAAACCACATATTATAGCTCGTAGAGACGCGTAATAGTGTACAAAGTGGGAATGAAGGCCAAAAAAGTCCAAAAACTATAGAATTTAGCTTGTCCGAAAATGGCCAAAAACGCCATAGTATAGTATGTCGAAAAATGTCAAATTTTGACCCGTTGTAAAATGGCTGAAAACCACATATTATAGCTCAGAGAGACGCGAAATAGTGTACAAAGTGGGAATGAAGGCCAAAAAGTCCAAAAACTTCATAATTTAGCATGTCCAAAAATGGCCAAAAACGCCATAGTATAGTATGTCGAAAAATGTCAAATTTTGACCCGTTGTAAAAATGGCTGAAAACCACATATTATAGCTCGTAGAGACGCAAAATAGTGTACAAAGTGGGAATCAAGGCCCAAAAAGTAAAAAACTTCATAATTTAGCATGTCCAAAAATGGCCAAAAAACGCCATAGTATAGTATGTCGAAAATGTCAAATTTTGACCCGTCAGAAAATTGTTGAAATCCACATATTATAGCTCGTAGAGACTCCACATAGTGTACACGATGGGAATGAAGGCCAAAAAAGTCCAAAAACTTTATATGTTAGAATTTCAAAAAAAGGGAAAAAAAACCGCCATAGTATAGTATGTCGAAAATGTCAAATTTTGGCCCGTCAGAAAAATGCTGAAAACCACATATTATAGCTCGTAGAGACGCGAAATAGTGTACAAAGTGGGAATTAAGGCCAAAAAAGTCCAAAAACTATATAATTTAGCATGTCCAAAAAATGGCCAAAAACGCCATAGTATAGTATGTCGAAAAATGTCAAATTTTGACCCGTCGTAAAAATGCTGAAAACCACATATTATAGCTCGTGAGACGCGTAATAGTGTACAAAGTGGGAATGAAGGCCAAAAAGTCCAAAAACTATAGAATTTAGCATGTCCAAAAAATGGCCAAAAACGCCATAGTATAGTATGTCGAAAAATGTCAAATTTTGGCCCGTCACAACAATGGCTGAAATCCACATATTATAGCTCGTAGAGACGCGAAATAGTGTACAAAGTGGGAATGAAGGCCAAAAAAGTCCAAAAACTTCATAATTTAGCATGTCCAAAAAATGTCCAAAAACGCCATAGTATAGTATGTCGAAAAATGTCAAATTTTGACCCGTTGTAAAAATGGCTGAAAACCACATATTATAGCTCGTAGAGACGCGAAATAGTGTACAAAGTGGGAATGAAGGCCAAAAAAGTCCAAAAACTTCATAATTTAGCATGTCCAAAAAATGGCCAAAAACGCCATAGTATAGTATGTCGAAAAATGTCAAATTTTGACCCGTTGTAAAAATGGCTGAAAACCACATATTATAGCTCGTAGAGACGCAAAATAGTGTACAAAGTGGGAATCAAGGCCCAAAAGTAAAAACTTCATAATTTAGCATGTCCAAAAATGGCTAAATACGCCATAGTATAGTATGTCGAAAAATGTCAAATTTTGACCCGTCGCAAAAATGGCTGAAAACCACCTATTATAGCTCGTAGAGACGCGCATTTTCATACAAAATGGGAATGAAGGCAAAAAAAGTCCAAAAACTTTATAAATTAGCATGTCCAAAAACGGCCAAAAACGCCATAGTATAGTATAGTATGTTTTACCAACCCTGAAGAATGCAGGGTTGCTTGTGGTTCTCAAAGTTTCCAAAAGTAGGTTAGGAACCAGAGCCTTCAGTTACCACGCTCCTCTCCTATGGAACCATCTTCCATTTTCGGTCAGGGAGGCAGACACCGTTTCAACTTTTAGGGTAGACTTAAGACCTTCCTCTTTGATAAAGCTTATAATCAGGGCTGGCTCAGGTTGCCTGGACCAGCCCATAGTTAGGCTGACATAGCTTTAACCTGCCGGGGGACTTCCTCTGATACGCTGAGCTCCTTTGCCTTCTCTCAATGCCGCCATCGGAAATTCAAGCATGTCTGTTAACTGCATTGCAATTTGCAAGCTTAGCTTAGCTCTGTGATAGCCATGTGGTACTGTCACTACCTGGGGCTCGCGATTACAGAGCCTGGGTCTGTTGAACTGCACAACGCTAATCCTGTTGCCTCTCGGGAGCGTTCCTGCTCCCTTGTTTCCTAGTTTTCCAGGATCTTGGCCGTAACCTTGACTGTGCCTGACCGTGGTGATAGCTGTGCTGATGCTGTGATCCTGCCTTTGGTTGTGCTCGTGCTGTGGATGTACTGATACTGTGCCCCTCGCTCGCCCTGAGCGTGGTCATGTCCTGGTTGCGCCGATGCTGTGATCTTGCCTTTGGACAACTCCCTATCAGCATGTGCATGAGACTGTTATCTTCACCCTCAACATCATCATAGAGTGCAATTAATAAATTAACACCTATCGTTATTGGAATATGACATGCATCTGTTTCTATTATTGCTGTGCCTCTCTCCCCCTCTCTCTTTCTCTTTCCTTTTTGCCATGATTGTATTTCATTTGTTATTTACGACATCTATTGCACATCTGTCCGTCCTGGAAGAGGGATCCCTCATCATCCTCTACCGCTCTTCCTGAGGTTTCTTCCCTTTTTTCCCCCCGTTAGAGGGGTTCTTTTTCGGGAGTTTTTCCTTGGGTGATGTGAGGGTCTGAGGGCAGAGGGATGTCGTACACTGTAAAGTCCTCTGAGAAAAACCATGTTTTGTGATAATGGGCTCTGGTAATAAAATTGACTTGACTTGACCTGACTTGAAAATTGTCAAATTTTGAACCGTCGTAAAAATGGCTGAAAACCACATATTATAGCTTGTACAGACGTGTTATAGTGTACAAAGTGGGAATGAAGGCCAAAAAAGTCCAAAAACTTAATAAGTTAGCATGTCCAAAAAATGGCCAAAAACGCCATAGTATAGTATGTCGAAAAATGTCAAATTTTGACCCGTTGTAAAAAATGCTGAAAACCACATATTATAGCTCGTAGAGACGCGTAATAGTGTACAAAGTGGGAATGAAGGCCAAAAAAGTCCAAAAACTATAGAATTTAGCTTGTCCGAAAAATGGCCAAAAACGCCATAGTATAGTATGTCGAAAAATGTCAAATTTTGACCCGTTGTAAAAATGGCTGAAAACCACATATTATAGCTCGTAGAGACGCGAAATAGTGTACAAAGTGGGAATGAAGGCCAAAAAAGTCCAAAAACTTCATAATTTAGCATGTCCAAAAAATGGCCAAAAACGCCATAGTATAGTATGTCGAAAAATGTCAAATTTTGACCCGTTGTAAAAATGGCTGAAAACCACATATTATAGCTCGAAGAGACGCAAAATAGTGTACAAAGTGGGAATCAAGGCCCAAAAAGTAAAAACCCTTCATAATTTAGCATGTCCAAAAAATGGCCAAAAACGCCATAGTATAGTATGTCGAAAAATGTCAAATTTTGACCCGTCGTAAAAATTGTTGAAATCCACATATTATAGCTCGTAGAGACGCGAAATAGTGTACAAAGTGGGAATGAAGGCCAAAAAAGTCCAAAAACTTCATATGTTAGCATGTCCAAAAAATGGCAAAAAAAACGCCATAGTATAGTATGTCGAAAAATGTCAAATTTTGGCCCGTCGTAAAAAATGCTGAAAACCACATATTATAGCTCGTAGAGACGCGAAATAGTGTACAAAGTGGGAATGAAGGCCAAAAAAGTCCAAAAACTATAGAATTTAACTTGTCCGAAAAATGGCCAAAAACGCCATAGTATAGTATGTCGAAAAATGTCAAATTTTGACCCGTTGTAAAAATGGCTGAAAACCACATATTATAGCTCGTAGAGACGCCAAATAGTGTACAAAGTGGGAATGAAGGCCAAAAAGTCCAAAAACTTCATATGTTAGCATGTCCAAAAAATGGCAAAAAACCGCCATAGTATAGTATGTCGAAAATGTCAAATTTTGGCCCGTCGTAAAAATGCTGAAAACCACATATTATAGCTCAGAGACGCGAAATAGTGTACAAAGTGGGAATAAAGGCCAAAAAAGTAAAAACACTGCATAATTTAGCATGTCCAAAAAATGGCCAAAAACGCCATAGTATAGTATGTCGAAAAATGTCAAATTTTGACCCGTCAGAAAATTGTTGAAATCCACATATTATAGCTCAGAGACGCGAAATAGTGTACAAAGTGGGAATGAAGGCCAAAAAAGTCCGAAAACTATATAATTTAGCTTGTCCGAAAAATGGCCAAAAACGCCATAGTATAGTATGTCGAAAAATGTCAAATTTTGACCCGTCAGAAAATGGCTGAAAACCACATGTTATAGCTTGTAGAGACGCCGCAATAGTGTGCAAAGTGGGAATGAAGGCCAAAAAAGTCCAAAAACTTCATATGTTAGCATGTCTTAAATTGGCAAAAAAACGCCATAGTATAGTATGTCGAAAAATGTCAAATTTTGACCCATCGTAAAAATGGCTGAAAACCACATATTATAGCTCAGAGAGACGCCAAATAGTGTACAAAGTGGGAATCAAGGCCAAAAAGTAAAAACACTTCATAATTTAGCATGTCCAAAAATGGCCAAAAACGCCATAGTATAGTATGTCGAAAAATGTCAAATTTTGACCCGTTGTAAAATGGCTGAAAACCACATATTATAGCTCAGAGAGACGCGAAATAGTGTACAAAGTGGGAATGAAGGCCAAAAAGTCCAAAAACTTCATAATTTAGCATGTCCAAAATGGCCAAAAACGCCATAGTATAGTATGTCGAAAAATGTCAAATTTTGACCCGTTGTAAAAATGGCTGAAAACCACATATTATAGCTCGTAGAGACGCAAAATAGTGTACAAAGTGGGAATCAAGGCCCAAAAAGTAAAAACCCTTCATAATTTAGCATGTCCAAAAAATGGCCAAAAACGCCATAGTATAGTATGTCGAAAAATGTCAAATTTTGACCCGTCAGAAAATTGTTGAAAACCACATATTATAGCTCGTAGAGACGCGAAATAGTGTACAAAGTGGGAATGAAGGCCAAAAAAGTCCAAAAACTTCATATGTTAGCATGTCCAAAAAATGGCAAAAAAAACGCCATAGTATAGTATGTCGAAAAATGTCAAATTTTGGCCCGTCGTAAAAAATGCTGAAAACCACATATTATAGCTCGTAGAGACGCGAAATAGTGTACAAAGTGGGAATGAAGGCCAAAAAGTAAAAACTATAGAATTTAGCATGTCCAAAAATGGCCAAAACGCCATAGTATAGTATGTCGAAAAATGTCAAATTTTGACCCGTTGTAAAATGGCTGAAAACCACATATTATAGCTCAGAGAGACGCGAAATAGTGTACAAAGTGGGAATGAAGGCCAAAAAGTCCAAAAACTGCATATGTTAGCATGTCCAAAAAATGGCAAAAAAAACGCCATAGTATAGTATGTCGAAAAATGTCAAATTTTGGCCCGTCGTAAAAAATGCTGAAAACCACATATTATAGCTCGTAGAGACGCGAAATAGTGTACAAAGTGGGAATTAAGGCCAAAAAAGTAAAAACACTTCATAATTTAGCATGTCCAAAAAATGGCCAAAAACGCCATAGTATAGTATGTCGAAAAATGTCAAATTTTGACCCGTCGTAAAAATTGTTGAAATCCACATATTATAGCTCGTAGAGACGCGAAATAGTGTACAAAGTGGGAATGAAGGCCAAAAAAGTCCGAAAACTATATAATTTAGCTTGTCCGAAAAATGGCCAAAAACGCCATAGTATAGTATGTCGAAAAATGTCAAATTTTGACCCGTCGTAAAAATGGCTGAAAACCACATGTTATAGCTTGTAGAGACGCGCAATAGTGTGCAAAGTGGGAATGAAGGCCAAAAAAGTCCAAAAACTTCATATGTTAGCATGTCTTAAATTGGCAAAAAAACGCCATAGTATAGTATGTCGAAAAATGTCAAATTTTGACCCATCGTAAAAATGGCTGAAAACCACATATTATAGCTCGTAGAGACGCGAAATAGTGTACAAAGTGGGAATCAAGGCCAAAAAGTAAAAAACTTCATAATTTAGCATGTCCAAAAATGGCCAAAAACGCCATAGTATAGTATGTCGAAAAATGTCAAATTTTGACCCGTTGTAAAAATGGCTGAAAACCACATATTATAGCTCGTAGAGACGTGAAATAGTGTACAAAGTGGGAATGAAGGCCAAAAAAGTCCAAAAACTTCATAATTTAGCATGTCCAAAAAATGGCCAAAAACGCCATAGTATAGTATGTCGAAAAATGTCAAATTTTGACCCGTTGTAAAAATGGCTGAAAACCACATATTATAGCTCGTAGAGACGCAAAATAGTGTACAAAGTGGGAATCAAGGCCCAAAAAGTAAAAACCCTTCATAATTTAGCATGTCCAAAAAAGGGCGAAAAAACGCCATAGTATAGTATGTCGAAAAATGTCAAATTTTGACCCGTCGTAAACATGGCTAAAAACTACATATTATAGCTCGTTAAGACTTGTAATAGTGTACAAAATGGGAATGAAGGCCAAAAAAGTACAAAAACTTTATAATCAAGCATGTCTAAAAAATGGCCAAAAACGCCATAGTATAGTATGTCGAAAAATGTCAAATTTTGACCCCTCGTAAACATGGCTAAAAACTATATATTATAGCTCGTTAAGACTTGTAATAGTGCACAAAATGGGAATGAAGGCCATAAAAGTACAAAAACTTCATATGTTAGCATGTCCAAAAAATGGCAAAAAAACGCCATAGTATAGTATGTCGAAAAATGTCAAATTTTGACCCGTCGTAAAAATGGCTGAAAACCACCTATTATAGCTCGTAGAGATGCGTTATATTATACAAAGTGGGAATGACGGTCAAAAAAGTCCAAAAATTTCATATGTTAGCATGTCCAAAACATGGCGAAAAAACGCCATAGTATAGTATGTCGAAAAATGTCAAATTTTGACCCGTCGTAAACATGGCTAAAAACTACATATTATAGCTCGTTAAGACTTGTAATAGTGTACAAAATGGGAATGAAGGCCAAAAAAGTACAAAAACTTCATATGTTAGCATGTCCAAAAAATGGCAAAAAAACGCCATAGTATAGTATGTCGAAAAATGACAAATTTTGGCCCGTCGTAAAAATGGCTGAAAACCACCTATTATAGCTCGTAGAGATGCGTTATATTGTACAAAGTGGGAATCAAGGCTAAAAAAGTCCAAAAACTTCATATGTTAGCATGTCCAAAAAAGGGCGAAAAAACGCCATAGTATAGTATGTCGAAAAATGTCAAATTTTGACCCGTCGTAAACATGGCTAAAAACTACATATTATAGCTCGTTAAGACTTGTAATAGTGTACAAAATGGGAATGAAGGCCAAAAAAGTACAAAAACTTCATAATTAAGCATGTCTAAAAAATGGCCAAAAACGCCATAGTATAGTATGTCGAAAAATGTCAAATTTGGACCTGTCGTAGAAATGGCTGAAAACCACCTATTATAGCTTGTAGAGATGCGTAATAGTGTACAAAGTGGGAATGAAGGTCAAAAAAGTCCAAAAACTTCATATGCTAGCATGTCCAAAAAATTGCCAAAAACGCCATAGTATAGTATGTCGAAAAATGTCAAATTTTGACCCGTCGTAAACATGGCTAAAAACTATATATTATAGCTCGTTAAGACTTGTAATAGTGCACAAAATGGGAATGAAGGCCATAAAAGTCCAAAAACTTGATATGTTAGCATGTCCAAAAAATGGCGAAAAAACGCCATAGTATAGTATGTCGAAAAATGTAAAATTCTGACCCCTCGTAAACATGGCTAAAAACTACATATTATAGCTCGTTAAGACTTGTAATAGTGTACAAAGTGGGAATGAAGGCCAAAAAAGTACAAAAACTTCATATGATAGCATGTCCAAAAAATGGCCAAAAATGCTATAGTATAGTATGTCGAAAAATGTCAAATTTTGACCCGTCGTAAAAATGGCTGAAAACCACCTATTATAGCTCGTAGAGATGCATTATATTGTACAAAGTGGGAATGAAGGTCAAAAAAGTCCAAAAACTTCATATGTTAGCATGTCCAAAAAATGGCCAAAAACGCCATAGTATAGTATGTCGAAAAATGTCAAATTTTGACCCGTCGTAAACATGGCTAAAAACTATATATTATAGCTCGTTAAGACTTGTAATAGTGCACAAAATGGTAATGAAGGCCATAAAAGTACAAAAACTTCATATGTTAGCATGTCCAAAAAATGGCAAAAAAACGCCATAGTATAGTATGTCGAAAAATGTCAAAGTTTGACCCGTCGTAAAAATGGCTGAAAACCACCTATTATAGCTCGTAGAGATGCATTATATTATACAAAGTGGGAATGACGGTCAAAAAAGTCCAAAAACTTCATATGTTAGCATGTCCAAAAAATGGCGAAAAAACGCCATAGTATAGTATGTCGAAAAATGTCAAATTCTGACCCCTCGTAAACATGGCTAAAAACTACATATTATAGCTCGTTAAGACTTGTAATAGTGTACAAAGTGGGAATGAAGGTCAAAAAAGTACAAAAACTTCATATGATAGCATGTCCAAAAAATGGCCAAAAATGCCATAGTATAGTATGTCGAAAAATGTCAAATTTTGACCCGTCGTAAAAATGGATGAAAACCACATATTATAGCTCGTAGAGACGCGCAATAGTGTACAAAGTGGGAATGAAGGCCAAAAAAGTCCAAAAACTTCATATGTTAGCATGTCCAAAAAACGGCCAAAAACGCCATAGTATAGTATGTCGAAAAATGTCAAATTTTGACCCGTCGTAAAAATGGCTGAAAACCACCTATTATAGCTCGTAGAGATGCGTAATAGTGTACAAAGTGGGAATGATGGTCAAAAAAGTCCAAAAACTTCATAATTTAGCATGTCCAAAAAATGGGCCAAAAACGCAATAGTATAGTATGTCGAAAAATGACAAATTTTGGCCCGTCGTAAAAATGGCTGAAAACCACCTATTATAGCTCGTAGAGATGCATTATATTGTACAAAGTGGGAATCAAGGCCAAAAAAGTCCAAAAACTTCATATGTTAGCATGTCCAAAAAATGGCCAAAAACGCCATAGTGTAGTATGTCGAAAAATGTTAAATTTTGGCCCGTCGTAAACATGGCTAAAAACTACATATTATAGCTCATTAAGACTTGTAATAGTGTACAAAATGGGAATGAAGGCCAAAAAAGTACAAAAACTTCATAAGTTAGCATGTCCAAAAAATGGCGAAAAAACGCCATAGTATAGTATGTCGAAAAATGTCAAATTTTGACCCGTCGTAAACATGGCTAAAAACTACATATTATAGCTCGTTAAGACTTGTAATAGTGTACAAAATGGGAATGAAGGCCAAAAAAGTACAAAAACTTCATAAGTTAGCATGTCCAAAAAATGGCCAAAAAACGCCATAGTATAGCATGTCGAAAAATGTCAAATTTTGACCAGACGTAAAAATGGCTGAAAACCACCGATTATAGCTCGTAGAGATGCGTAATAGTATACAAAGTGGGAATGAAGGTCAAAAAAGTCCAAAAACTTCATAATTTAGCATGTCCAAAAAATGGGCCAAAAACGCAATAGTATAGTATGTCGAAAAATGACAAATTTTGGCCCGTCGTAAAAATGGCTGAAAACCACCTATTATAGCTCGTAGAGATGCATTATATTGTACGAAGTGGGAATCAAGGCCAAAAAAGTACAAAAACTTCATATGTTAGCATGTCCAAAAAATGGCCAAAAGCGCCATAGTATAGTATGTCGAAAAATGTCAAATTTTGACCAGACGTAAAAATGGCTGAAAACCACCTATTATAGCTCGTAGAGATGCGTAATAGTATACAAAGTGGGAATGACGGTCAAAAAAGTCCAAAAACTTCATCATTTAGCATGTCCAAAAAATGGCCAAAAACGCCATAGTATAGTATGTCGAAAAATGACAAATTTTGGCCCGTCGTAAAAATGGCTGAAAACCACATATTATAGCTCGTAGAGACGAGTAAT
Organism: Plectropomus leopardus; assembly: GCF_026936395.1. Lineage (NCBI taxonomy): Eukaryota > Metazoa > Chordata > Actinopteri > Perciformes > Serranidae > Plectropomus > Plectropomus leopardus. The sequence continues at coordinate 33,805,820 of NC_142192.1, read as the reverse complement.
AGTGTACAAAGTGGGAATGACGGCCAAAAAAGTAAAAAAAACTTCATAATTTAGCATGTCCAAAAAATGGCCAAAAACGCCATAGTATAGTATGTCGAAAAATGTCAAATTTTGACCCGTCGTTAAAAAGGCTGAAAACCACCTACGATAGCTCGTAGAGATGCGTAATAGTATACAAAGTGGGAATGAAGGTCAAAAAAGTCCAAAAACTTCATATGTTAGCATGTCCAAAAAATGGCGAAAAAACGCCATAGTATAGTATGTCGAAAAATGACAAATTTTGGCCCGTTGTAAAGATGGCTGAAAACCACCGATTATAGCTCGTAGAGATGCTTAATAGTATACAAAGTGGGAATGAAGGTCAAAAAAGTCCAAAAACTTCATAATTTAGCATGTCCAAAAAATGGGCCAAAAACGCAATAGTATAGTATGTCGAAAAATATCAAATTTTGACCCGTCATAAAAATGGCTGAAAACCACCTATTATAGCTCGTAGAGATGCATTATATTGTACGAAGTGGGAATCAAGGCCAAAAAAGTACAAAAACTTCATATGTTAGCATGTCCAAAAAATGGCCAAAAGCGCCATAGTATAGTATGTCGAAAAATGTCAAATTTTGACCAGACGTAAAAATGGCTGAAAACCACCTATTATAGCTTGTAGAGATGCGTAATAGTATACAAAGTGGGAATGACGGTCAAAAAAGTCCAAAAACTTCATCATTTAGCATGTCCAAAAAATGGCCAAAAACGCCATAGTATAGTATGTCGAAAAATGACAAATTTTGGCCCGTCGTAAAAATGGCTGAAAACCACATATTATAGCTCGTAGAGACGCGAAATAGTGTACAAAGTGGGAATGACGGCCAAAAAAGTAAAAAAAACTTCATAATTTAGCATGTCCAAAAAATGTCCAAAAACGCCATAGTATAGTATGTCGAAAAATGTCAAATTTTGACCCGTCGTTAAAAAGGCTGAAAACCACCTACGATAGCTCGTAGAGATGCGTAATAGTATACAAAGTGGGAATGAAGGTCAAAAAAGTCCAAAAACTTCATATGTTAGCATGTCCAAAAAATGGCGAAAAAACGCCATAGTATAGTATGTCGAAAAATGACAAATTTTGGCCCGTTGTAAAGATGGCTGAAAACCACCGATTATAGCTCGTAGAGATGCTTAATAGTATACAAAGTGGGAATGACGGTCAAAAAAGTCCAAAAACTTTATATGTTAGCATGTCCAAAAAATGGCGAAAAAACGCCATAGTATAGTATTTCGGAAACATATCAAATTTTGACCCGTCATAAAAATGGCTGAAAACCATCTATGATAGCTCGTAGAGATGCGTAATAGTATACAAAGTGGGAATGACGGTCAAAAAAGTCCAAAAACTTCATCATTTAGCATGTCCAAAAAATGGCCAAAAAACGCCATAGTATAGTATGTCGAAAAATGTCAAATTTTGACCCGTCGTAAAAATGGCTAAAAACCACATATTATAGCTCGTAGAGATGCGTAATAGTATACAAAGTGGGAATGAAGGTCAAAAAAGTCCAAAAACTTCATATGTTAGCATGTCCAAAAAATGGCAAAAAAACGTCCTAGTATAGTATGTCGAAAAATGTAAAATTCTGACCCCTCGTAAACATGGCTAAAAACTACATATTATAGCTCGTTAAGACTTGTAATAGTGTACAAAGTGGGAATGAAGGCCAAAAAAGTACAAAAACTTCATATGATAGCATGTCCAAAAAATGGGCCAAAAACGCAATAGTATAGTATGTCGAAAAATGACAAATTTTGGCCCGTCGTAAAAATGGCTGAAAACCACATATTATAGCTCGTAGAGATGCATTATATTGTACAAAGTGGGAATCAAGGCCAAAAAAGTCCAAAAACTTCTTATGATAGTATGTCCAAAAAATGGCGAAAAAACGCCATAGTATAGTATGTCGAAAAATGTCAAATTTTGGCCCGTAGTAAAACATGCTGAAAACCACCTCTTATAGCTCGTTAAGACTTGTAATAGTGTACAAAATGGGAATGAAGTCCAAGAAAGTCCAAAAACTTCATAAGTTAGCATGTCCAAAAAATGGCGAAAAAACGCCATAGTATCGTATGTCGAAAAATGTCAAATTTTGGCCCGTAGTAAAAATGGCTGAAAACCACCTATTATAGCTCGTAGAGATGCGTTATATTGTACAAAGAATCAAGGCCAAAAAAGTCCAAAAACTTCATATGTTAGCATGTCCAAAAAATGGCGAAAAAATGCCATAGTATAGTATGTCGAAAAATGTCAAATTTTGAACTGTCGTAAAAATGGCAGGAAATGAGTCATCACTGTGAAAAAGTCGAAAGAGGAAAGCTGACAGTGAAAATATGGCATTCATTGAAGAATGCGTTCATCCCTCCTGGTTTCATGAATGTAAAGCCGGTGTGTCAGATCTGCAGTGCCGTTGTCGCTACGTGCAAAGAATATAATATTAGATGGCGAGTCAGTGGATGGTATTATTACCTCTGTGAAACAGGTGTCCCTCTCTGCGAGCTCCGGTATTCGCCGCACAGATGCAGTTTCGAATGCCTTGCATGGAGTTCTTATCAGTGTCTCAGTCAGACCGGTTACTGTTCCTAGCTCCTCATAACTCAGGGTAATCTATTTAGTCTGTATTTCTACAGTAACAAGCTATTCGTCAGATAGTTGCATCACTGCGTCATTTACGTCAGATTCTGCTTTTGTTGCGCTGATTTCGGTGTCCGTGTTTTTCATGAAATGAAACTAAATGACCTTTGTTTCTGTTCACATGTGTGGCGCCGTGGCCCACAGTCACAAAAGTTAAATAACGTTTGAATGATTTACTAAAAAATTCACTGCTATTTTTCTTTAATACCACATCACATGTCACTATTTCAGCACCAGGCACTGTCCACTGCCGTGCAGCCCGCCGTGTCTGTCTCTGTCATTCACTCTCAACAGGGATAAAAGTATAAAAGTACATTCTTCACACGGAGGGAGATTCTCTACTTGGACATTACAGTATATGTGCAGGTTTTTAATGCACCTTTAGCTTTTCATGCTGCTTTTTATTGGGGTTTTTTTTCCTACAAGCACTTTTAACTTCCTTTTATATTAAAAAAAAGGAATAAGCACTTTCGAACTTTATAACTGCTGTCTGTGTATGTGTTTGTGTATTATGTGTGACCATTGGGCTCAGTATTTCTCCTCCATGTGTAATCGCTGCATATGTGGAAGTGAAATAAACTGATTCTGATACTGATGTTTTTGACGTCTCTACACGCTATAATGTGATGTTTTCAGCCTCTTTTTTCGACATACAGTAGTATGACGTTTTGGGGTCATTTTTGAAAACATACTATACCATGTTGGTTTTTTTCTAGATTTTGGACATACTATCCTCTGATGTTCTGTCATACTAACTTTGACATTTTTGTGTCATTTTTGAAGAAATACTGTACTATGATGTTTTTGTCACCTTATTGACGTGGCAGTATATCGTCGAGTGGTCTTATGGAATAAAAATGTTCATTTACTGGACTCTTCTGTGTCACTGTCCGTGTGCACAAAGAGACTTCGAAAAGCTTTGCTGTAAAAATATCCTGCTTCATTCAAGAACGACCCCTCTTTGATTCAATGTTCACAATTATTATGCATATTTTATTTGTTAACCCTTTACTTTTGACTGTTTATGTTCATTTTTAAATTCTTTTTTTTTTTTAAATAAGCCAGTATAGGTTTCTACCAAACTCTCACATGTACTATTTATATGTTTTATCCTCACTGTTGCTCTCTGTTATGTGAAACTAATAAACATAGACAACACGTTATGTCCTTTTATGACATACTTTGGTATGTTGGTTTTTTTTCACATTTTTGATGACACACGATACTATGACATTTTTGTGAAAATTGAGGACACAGTATACTATCAATTTTTTTTCACATATCTGATGACACAATATACTCATTTTTGTGTCATTTTTGACTACATAACATAACGATTATTGACAATATCTTATACTCTGACACTTCTGTGACATACTTTACAACATAGTATATGTTGACGCTTTTGCCACATTTTTTAAAACATACTACAGCATGATGTTTTTTTCGACATACTACACCACAATGTTTTTGTGACATTTTTAATGACTATAATACTATAAATTGTTTTTTTTTTTCACATTTGTGAGGAAATACCATTCTATGAAGTTTTTCTTGGCATTTTTGACGACATGCAACATTTTTTAAGTCATAGTATACTAAACTAAATTTCTCGTCACAGTTTTGAGGACATATGATTATGACCTTTTTTCATAATTTAGATGATATACTTTACTACATCGTTTTTGTTACATTTTTGGCAATATAAAATACTATGCCATTTGTTGTAGGAAGCATTATCATCCTTGTCCAATGAGTCTACCCACCTTTGGCTGTCCATCCAGCAGCCCGTTGAGCTTGGCGAGGGATCGTAGCGATAAGGCATGCGGCAGCGAAGCCTCGGGGTCTTTCCCCAGCCTCCTCGCCCGCTGAGCGGCACTGCGGCTGCAGTAACACGACACCAGGAAACCTGACAAGATGGCGCCCAAAAAGAAGGCCACCAGCACGCAGGCGATCAGCAGGGTGTAGTGGACGTTAGCACTGGCGCGCTGGTCCATCTCTGGAAGACGACGGACACCTTGAAAACACAGGAGAAGCACAAAAAATGGTTATTACGTCTTTTTCGCTATTGTCCAAGAAAAGGAATCATGTGGATTTAAGTATCAATTAAAGCTGCGAGCAGCGATGAACGGTCCTAGCGCCTCCACGCACATCGAGGGTGCTGACTGGACGCCGACTGATGTGGTTGTTCATTTCTGTGAAAGTTGGATAATGCACGCAGAGAGTTTGGACCCTGAAGTGAGATATTTTTACATGGTGTAGTACTTCCTGTGGCTGCTAGGAGGCGCTGGAGGGCACATAAATTCAAAAAATTTCAAAAATGCCCTGAAGATGCATATTCGATTCAAAACGGTGACTTCCTGTTTGGTCCAAGAGACTTTTTTTTGTTCGTCATGTGCCTTCAGATTTTTGTTAAAGTAGGTGAAACTTGCTGAGTCACACAAATTTTATAATTGGCCTTTTTTTTATATTTGCATCTGAGGCTATTAAAATGTCAAAATTTTCACCAGATCCCATATGAGTAAAGTTTTATGTGCTTTTGGGGCATTTTTATCCCTCAAAAAGAATCAGAAGAATCTGAATCAGTTACATCAGTTAATCAGTTACACGGAGAGCAAAGATGAGATAAACTTAAATAAATGTAACGGTTTGGAAATTTACACAAGGTATTTATAATCAGTGCAAAGGGTAAAAGGCAAATCATCAGCCTAAAAAAAGCATAATAATAATAATAATTCCTTGAATTTTAATTAACGTGACTAAAATATTTCCAACAATGCTACAAACAACAGGTGAAATCAAATGACGGAGGCGGAGGAGTCTGCGGAGACAACTTTTACCGACAGGAAGTAGACGATTTCTACGAGGAAGCGAGAAGGAGGAAACCTGACGGAGGAGAGGTGAGAGCAAGGTGAGGGGGAGGAGGGGGAAAGAGACAGCGACGAGGATTGAAGTTAATGAGAAGGAGGTGGCTCACAGGTGAGAGAACAGGATGACAGGGGAGGTGAAGAAGCTGAGATGTGAGAATAAAGAGAGGAGGAGGAGGAGGAGAAGAAAGGAGGAGGAAGAGACTCTGATTGCATTTGAGAGAAAGAGGGAGCGATGCGGGAGGAGGGGAGGAGGATGACAAAAGGATGGAGGGATGAGAACAGGAGAAAAAGGAGGAGGGAAAGAAATGAGGACAGGAGAAAGGATGGAGTGATGGAGGAGAGAAGAGATGAAAGAGCTTATTGTTTGGCGGCGTTCACCTCGTCAAGTCCAGATACGACATCAAAGCCGCTCAGATACAATGAGTCATCAGTCTGTCCGACACACGCACGCACGCATGCACGCACGCATGCACGCACGCACACACTCGTACACACACACGTACACACACACACACGTACACACACACGTACACACACACACACACACACGCACACACACACACAGTAATCATCTCGTGCTGCGTTCAGGTTTTATTAAAGAATCGCGTCAAACTGTTACCAGACGTTTCATTTTCTTCACGTCCTTCTGGATCGGAACCGTTTGTGTCGCCAAACAAAGAGTGAAAAATTTTGACAAGCGAAAAAAATAAAAATGAAGTAGATTCGTAGAGTAAAGGTAGCTTTGAAAATTCAGTCGCTCAGTGTCGGCGGCGTGCAGTCGCTCCGTGTCGGCGGCGTGCAGTCGCTCCGTGTCGGCGGCGTGCAGTTGCTCCGTGTCATTAGCCACTTTAATAGATAAAAGCTGCTAACAGTGAGAGAGCGGCTGTGAATACACAGGAAAATCCGCTGAGAGGAGGAGACAGCTGTGAGTGATTAAGTAAAACTTATGTGAGTTTTCAGTCACAGATAGATAAGAGCAGCCGAAGTCAGGAACAAGTTAGAAGATTAGCTGAGGATCGCTCGTAGGAGCAGCTCAGAGACGCTACCAGAGACACAGACAAGATACACCGGAAGTGATGTAACACGCTTACCCGCAGTACGTCAGCACGTCAGCACTCACTGCTGCACACGGCTGTATGTTCAGTACGTTAATAATTGGCACTCCTTTTGGGGTAAACCTGGTCTTATCCGGAGGGATCCCACTTTGGATGGAGCCGCTCTCCTCTCTAAGAATCTGGCTGATTTTATTAGAGGCCCAAAGCCATGACAAACCAGAGCTGGGACCAGGTTTCAGAGTCGCAGTCTTACACGCTTCTCTGAGTTTCCTCTAGCACAGTCACACACCCATAATGTAAATGTTATAAAAACAGTGTCTGTCCCCCGACCACTTCATTTGTTTAATACTAAAATAAACAAAAGGGGAGTTGTACATGAAAATCTCATAAAAATTAACTCATCTCCTGTCATACAGCATCATAACAGGAGAATTAAATGCGGACTCTTGAACGTTAGATCCTTATCAACCAAGGCTCATTTAGTCACTGATTTAATATTGGATAACCATATTGATTTATTCTGCCTCACTGAGACCTGGCTTTGTCCTGAAGAGTACGTTAGCCTGAATGAATCCACTCCTCCTGGTCATATAAATAGTCACGTTGAAGGGGACACTGGCCGAGGAGGGGGAGTCGCTGCTATTTTTGATTCAAGCTTAGCAATTCACACTAAGGCTAAGCTAAACTATAATTCATTTGAAAGCCTTTTTCTTAGTCTTTCTCACTCATCCTGGAAAACTTTACAGCCAATTCTGTTTGTCATAGTGTGCCGCGCCCCCGGCCCATACTCTGAATTTCTACCTGAGTTCTCTGAGCTTATATCAAGTTTAGTGCTCAAATCAGACAAAATTATTATCGTAGGGGATTTTAACATTCACATGGATGTTAATAGTGATAGCCTTAGTTCTGCTTTCTCCACACTGTTGGATTCAATAGGCTTCAGTCAGTGTGTACATAAACCCACCCACCGCTACAACCACACCCTCGATCTAGTCCTTGCATACGGCATTGATATTGTACATTTATTAGTCTTTCCTGAGATTCCTGCTCTGTCAGACCATTATTTGATAACTTATAATTTTTATTACTTGACTACAAGCCTCTCAGTAAGAGTTACTCTTCTAGATGTCTATCTGATTCAACAGTGGCTAAATTTAAGAAACTAATTCCCTCTGCTTTGACATCATTACCATGTCTTACAACTACTGAGCACACTACTACTAACTTAAGTCATTCCCAAATTGACTGTCTCATCGATAATGCTACTGGCTCACTGCGATCAGCTCTCGACACTGTTGCACCCTTCAAGAAGAAAATAATGAAACAAAGAAAATTAGCCCCATGGTTTAACCTCCAGATTCGCAAATTGAAACAAACATCGCGAAAATTTGAAAGACATTGGCGTTCGACCAAACTGGAAGAGTCCCGTTTAGTCTGGCTGGACAGTCTTAAAGTGTATAAGAAGGCCCTCCGCCATGCCAGGGCAAACTATTATTCATCACTAATTGAGGAAAACAAAAACAATCCCAGGTTTCTTTTCAACACTGTAGCCAGGTTGACTCAGAGTCACAGCTCTATAGAGCCCTGTATTCCTTCGGCCCTAAGCAGTGACGACTTTATGAATTTCTTTAATAATAAAATCATAACTATTCGAGATAAAGTCCATCACCTCTTGCCCTCAACTGACCTGACCCCGAACTCAGATAGCCTGAATATGGCAGCAAGGCCCGAAATTTATCTAGACCATTTCTCCCCCATTGACCTTCATCAACTCTATACTTTGGTTTCTGCATCTAAGCCATCAACATGCCTGCTAGACCCCATCCCAACTAAGCTCCTTAAGGAAGTTTTACCTTTATTAGACAACTTTTTATTAGATGTAATCAACGCGTCTTTATTGACAGGTTATGTACCTCAGTCTTTTAAAGTAGCTGTCATTAAACCTCTTCTAAAGAAGCCCACTCTCGATCCTGAGATTTTAGCTAACTATAGACCGATATCTAATCTCCCCTTTATTTCTAAAATCCTTGAGAGAGTGGTTGCTCATCAGCTCTGTGACTTTCTCCGAGACAACAGTTTATTCGAGGACTTTCAGTCAGGCTTTAGAGTTCATCATAGCACAGAGACGGCACTAGTAAAAATTAATAACGACTTATTTATCGCTTCTGACACGGGTCTGGTCTCTGTTTTAATCCTATTAGATCTCAGTGCTGCATTTGACACCATTGACCATCAAATCTTACTGCACAGACTTGAAACCTCAATTGGCCTTAAAGGAACGTCACTAGCCTGCTTTAAGTCATACTCATCAGATCGTTCCCAATTTGTTCACGTCAATGATCAACCCTCCGCACATACAAAGGTCTGCTTTGGAGTGCCACAAGGTTCGGTGCTTGGACCAATCCTTTTCACTTTATATATGCTTCCTCTAGGCAACATAATTAGAAAACATTCCTTAAATTTCCATTGTTATGCTGATGATACGCAATTATATCTATCTATGAAACCAGATGAAACTGATCAGCTATCTAGACTTCAAACATGTCTTAAGGATGTAAAAGCCTGGATGAGCCGTAATTTCCTGATGTTGAATTCAGACAAAACTGAAGTTATTGTTCTTGGCCCAAAAAACCTCAGAAGCTCCTTTTCCAACAATTTAATTTCTCTAGATGGCATTACCTTGGCCTCTAGCACAACTGTAAGGAACCTCGGAGTTTTATTTGACCAGGATTTATCCTTTGCCTCCCATATAAAACAAACTTCAAGGACGGCTTTCTTTCACTCATGTAACATCGCAAAAATTAGACATATCCTATCCCAAACAGATGCTGAAAAATTAGTACATGCATTTGTCACCTCTAGGCTGGATTACTGTAATTCCCTATTATTTGGTTGCCCCAACAAATCTCTTAGGTCTCTCCAACTGGGGCAGAACGCTGATGCTCGTGTTTTAACGGTAAGCAAGAAAAGGGATCATATTTCTCCTGTTTTAGCTTCTCTGCACTGGCTCCCTGTGAAATCCACGATTGAATTTTAAATCCTCCTCCTTACTTACAAAGCTCTAAATGGTCAGGCTCCGTCCTATCTGTCACAGCTCATAGTTCCTTACCAACCCTCAAGATCACTGCGCTCTGAAAACGCAGGGTTACTTGTGGTTCCCAAAATTTCCAAAAGTAGGTTAGGAACCAGAGCCTTCAGCTACCACGCTCCTCTCCTATGAACCATCTTCCATTTTCGGTCAGGGAGGCAGACACCGTTTCAACTTTTAAGGGTAGACTTAAGACTTTCCTCTTTGATAAAGCTTATAATTAGGGCTGGCTCAGGCTGCCTGGTCCAGCCCATAGTTAGGCTGACATAGGTTTAACCTGCCGGGGGACTTCCTCTGATACGCTGAGCTCCTTTCCTTCTCTCAATGCTGCCATCAGAAATCATGCATGTCTGTTAACTGCATTGCCATGTGCAAGCTTAGCTTAGCTCTGTGATAGCCATGTGGTACTCTCACTGCCTGGGGCTCGCGATTACAGAGCCTGGGTCTGTTGAACTGCACAACGCTAATCCTGTTTCCTCTCGGAAGCGTTCCTGCTCCCTTGTTTCCTAGTTTTCCAGGATCTTGGCCGTAACCTTGACTGTGCCTGACCGTGGTGATAGCTGTGCTGATGCTGTGATCCTGCCTTTGGTTGTGCTCGTGCTGTGGCTGTACTGATTCTGTGCCCCCCGCTCGCCCTGAGCGTGGTCACGTCCTGGTTGCGCCGATGCTGTGATCTTGCCTTTGGACAACTCCATATCAACATATGCATGAGACTGTTATCATCTCTCTCAACATCATCATAGAGAGCAATTACTAATTCCACACCTGCCATTATTGTAATATGACATGCATCTGTTTCTATTATTGCTTCTATTATTGTATTGTGCTGAAAAAATATGAAATACTCCTTTAAACCCTTTAAAACCTGGATCACCGTCACTTTTTTGTGCTAACCTTTGAAATACGAACATATTCAAATGATTTCTGTCAAAAACAAAGCGGGGAATAAGTGATCTGCATCTCTGCATGAAACGTCTCTAAAATTGCTCAAAGTGAAATCATTTTCAAAAGCTGAAGGGATTTTTGAAAAACAAAGGTAGTTGTCAAG